>NC_143434.1:1565833-1765000 GCF_059467195.1 Physcomitrium patens
GACGTACTATCAAGACTAGGGGCGCATTTATTCAGGAAAATGAGGATGCCCAGCCACAATAGGAATCGTGCGGCTGGACAATGAAATATCGCAACAACAACCATGTTCCTTTCTTTCCGCTCAACCTGCCCTTTGTTTTACAATCCCTTTGCTTATTGGCCCTCAAAAACTGAGAACCTTAGCATTATTAGATTCAGGAGCATCTGCTTATTTCTTAGACGAAGAATTTGCAAAGTGTCATAAGATCCCTTTAGTACAAAAATCCCAACCTGTTCACGTTGAGGTCATAGATGGACAACCTTTATTTTCTGGTAGTGTCACCCATGAATCAGAACCCATAGAAGTGACGTTTAAGGACCATAGTAGTCATATTATTTTCAATATTATTAGAACCCCATCAAATCTTATTATTCTGGGTCTTTCTTGGTTGAAAAAGCATAACCCATCCATAGATTGGAAGTCGCAGAAGATGACCTTTCCCACAAAATCACCCAAGAGCAAGCCTAGTAGAAAACCCCAAATAGAGAAATCCTTATTTATTGGAGCAAGAGCGTTTATAAGATTATCTAAGGGAGGCACACCATTTGTCATTTATGCAGCTCCAACTATCGGGGAGAAGATCTCGACAACAAATATACCGGAGCAATATAAAGATTTTAAAGACGTGTTTCAAAAGAAAAATGCCGACATGCTACTGGAACACAGACCATATGATTGCGCCATAGACTTACAGGAAGGAGCACAACCGCCTTTTGGCCCAATCTACAATCTATCGCAGATGGAATTAGCGGAGTTGCGGAAGTACATCGACAAGAATCTAGCCAAGAACTTCATCCGTCATTCAAAATCGTCAGCTGGAGCACCCATCTTATTTGTGAAGAAGAAAGATGGCTCGTTGCGGATGTACGTGGACTATCGAGGCCTCAACAAGGTAACAAAGAAGAATCATTACTCGTTACCCTTGATTTCTGGTCTCTTAGAACAACTTGGACATGCAAGGATCTTTACAAAAATTGATATAAGGAGAGCTTACAACCTCATACGAATCAAGGAAGGAGATGAGTGGAAGATAGCGTTCCGTACAAGGTATGGCCATTTTGAATATAATGTCACTTTGGTCTTACTAATACTCCAGCGGTCTTTCAACATATGATGAATGACATTTTTTGAGAGTACCTTGACGATTTTGTTGTCATCTATTTGGATGATATTTTGATATTCTCCAAAAATGAGGAAGAGCATGAAAAACACGTTCGTTTGGTATTAGAGAAACTATGCGAGCGAGGACTATATGCCAAGTTGGAGAAGTATTTATTTCACTAAATAGAGATGGAGTTTCTCGGATTCGTTGCGACTACGGAAGGCTTGAAGATGGACCCCAAGAAGGTGGAAGCAATCATGTCCTGAGAGGTTCCGAAGACGGTTAGAGACGTACAATGCTTTCTTGGTTTTGCCAACTTCTATCGGATCTTTATCAAGAATTACTCTCAAGTTGCTGCTCCTCTCACTTGGTTGACATGCAAGGATAAGCTGGAATGGGGACCTCTAGCAGAGAAGGAGTTTCAAAACCTGAAGACCGCATTTACTACGGCTCCAATCTTAGTACATCCAGACTTTACAAAGGCTTCGGATTTTGCTTTGGAAGCTGTACTTTCACAAATGGGAGAAGACAAGAAGCTCCATCCGGTTGCATTCTATTCTCGAAAGTTCTCTGCTGCTGAAATCAATTATAAGATCCACGATAAGGAACTTCTTGCTATTGTGGATTCTTTCCAAGAATGGCGTCACTTTCTTGAAGGAGCTGCACATCCAGTGACCGTATACACAGATCACAAGAATTTGGAGTATTTCATGTCGGCTCGAGTTCTAAATCGACGTCAAGCTCGATGGAGTATGTTGCTATCTAGGTTCGATTTTGTTATCACTTATTGACCTGGAAAGCAGCAAGGTCTATCTGATGCCTTATCGAGGAGGTCGTATCTTGTACCAAAGGCTGGAGAAGGAGCGTTTGATCAACAATGTACGACATTATTGAAGCTAGAGCAATTTCAGCTTTGCACTACTATTATGCCAATTGATGCTGACTTCCTGAATCAGGTACGTGCCGTAACCATTGAAGATTCAGTAGCCATTGATATTAAGCAGCGTGCCAATGATGACAAGTTCAAGGTGGAGGGAGATCTTTTATATTTTGAAGAGCGGTTATATATCCCAAAGAGACCAGCACGACTCCGAGTTCTTCAATCTCGCCACGATTTTCCAGCTGCGGGACATTTTGGATTCAACAAGACCTTGGAGCTTATTTCTTGAGATTTTTGGTGGCCCCAAATGTGGAAGGATGTGAAAGATTTTGTCCTCTCTTGCGACATCTGTTCAAGATCCAAGAATCCTCGGCATCGCCCTTATGGACTCCTACAGCCATTACCGATTCCACGTCGTCCATGGTCTTCAATTTCCATGGACTTCATTACGGACCTGCCATCATCGAACTCATTTGATAGCATCTTTGTCATGGTAGATCGGCTTACAAAAATGATGTACTTTGTCCCTTGCAAGAAGACATCATCTAGTGAAGTCACAGCAAGGCTCTTTCTCAATAATGTGTATTGATATCATGGACTACCAGATGATATCGTATAAGATCGAGGAACCCAATTCGTATCAAAGTTTTGGAGATCTCTCTTTGAGATACTGAAGGTGGATATCAAGCTTTCTTTGGCTTTTCATCCTCAAACTGACGGTCAAACGGAACGGGTGAACTAAGTCTTAGAACAATACTTACAATGTAGCATCAACTATCAGCAAGACAATTGGACCACATATCTGCCGCTAGCCAAGTTTGCATATAACAACACCCTCCATGCGTCGACTCAATACACGCCATTCTTTTCCAACTATGGGTATCATCCAAAGCTTGATTTATTGAGTCCATTAACAAATAACAATCCAGCAGCTGAAGGATTTGCAAAACAACTATCAGAGCTTCAAAATACGTTGAAGCTTCAATTACAATCCGCTCAAGAATCCTACAAGGCGTCTGCAGATAGATTTCGGAATCAAGCACCTACTTTCAAAATTGGTGATAAAGCATGGCTTCTTCGACGGAATATCAAGACCAAGCGACCATGTGATAAATTGGACTATCGAAGATTGGGACCATTTATCATCCAAAAGCAAATCAATCCAGTGGCGTACCGTCTGGAATTACCAGCTTCTATGAAGGTACATCCAGTCTTTCATGTTTCTTTGTTGGAGCCTTATCGAGAGTCATCTTTTCCTGGAAGAGTGCAATGTCCACCACCTAGTATTGAGATCGAGAACCACGAGGAATACGAGGTTGAAAAGGTGCTGGATTCTCGGCGAAGGTGGGGCAAGTTGGAGTATCTTATTCATTGGTGCGGCTACGACATTAATGAGCGAACGTGGGAGCCAGCTGAAAATCTCACCAATGCGCCGCAAAAGATATAGGAGTTTCATCAACAACATCCTCATAAATCTAAGCCGGTTCAACAATAGCTTCTTTCTGAAGCTTGCTCACCCAAGAATATAAGAAAGGGAGAGAGTACCATCAAAATTCGTAGTTGATGTAGTTATTTTCTCCAAGATAAAATAGTATTTTTTCAGTAGCCATAGTTTGGTCTTCTGATATGGATAGCCAAGAGATAGATACTATGCTAGTCAGATTATCTTAACCAACTAGTTCACAAAGGCGACCCCGAGATGAAGAACCACCTGCACCACGACGACGATGGAGGATACCAAGTAACTGATCACTGGTGATTGTATTTGAGTCCGAACCTGCTTACGATGGTCAACCAGAAGGCATATTTGCAGGACAATTTCACAATGAAGACACGAAAGTTCATGCTTGGTCAGAAGTTGAAGGAGTGGGCCACTACTGTTGGCTTCAAGGGTCGATGAACCACTTACCTTGTGAACAACAGTTGGAGTTCATAGCAGACGTTATGCGACATATCTTCATTTTCTTGCGTTGGTACTGATTGACAACAACATTGCTTCTCAGAGACCTCGAAGCTAAAGGAGGGGGTGATGTTAGGGACATAGTCCTTAGAACCTTCTAGAGATAAGTTTCTAGAACCTTCTAGAGACAAGCTTCTAGAACCTTCTAGAAACAAGTCTCTGGAACCTTCTAGAAGCTTCTTAGTTGGTAGAAGATGTTAGGAACATAATCCTTAGAACCTTCTAGAGATAAGTTTCTAGAACCTTCTAGAAGCAAGTTTCTAGAACCTTCTAGAAGCTTCCTAATTGGTAGAAGTTGCTTGAGAAGCTTCCTAAATAGGAGTATATATTGGAATCGAGGCTGAAGAGTTCTTCAGTCTCGACAACACATCTCTTGGAGCTCTAGCTCATCTCTTTGGTGTTGTTCTTGTATTCATCTGATTAATTTAGTTTTTGCCAGTTCTTCTTGAACTTCTTGATAGATATCAAGTCTGTATTCTGTGTCCGTGACAAAGGTAGTATGGAGATTCGCCAATATTCAAGCAGTCTATCGGTTATTGACTGTTGGAATATAAATGACTGCAAGAATACACCATAAATCTATACGGATGTCCTTCGACTGCTTGTCGAAGTCCTTTTTGCCCTAGCCGATAGGTCTCTAGACGTTACAGAGAACCCCGAA
Organism: Physcomitrium patens; assembly: GCF_059467195.1. NCBI lineage: Eukaryota > Viridiplantae > Streptophyta > Bryopsida > Funariales > Funariaceae > Physcomitrium > Physcomitrium patens. The sequence goes on from NC_143434.1 coordinate 1,570,476, forward strand.
CAACCCAAACTGCTAAGCTTCGATACCGCTTTATACTCACGATCTTGTATCCACTGACTGTCTCGTTAGATTAATCCAATAAATTTCATTCACTCCGCATACTCAATCCTATAGACATCCTTTTAATTCTTCATTACAGACGTAACTCGATTTCACAAAACAGTCAAGAGTAATCACACCCACTTCATTAAAAATCTCGATTCACCATTACAACACTGACTTCAGCAACGATTGCCTCAGTCTTTCCAAAATCCTATGAAGAAAAAAAATCCAATTCTCTGTCTTTTTTCCCCTTCCCGAAGCATGAAGCTAACTCCCCGATCCTTCAAAAACTTCCAAAAACTTATTCTCTCCCCCCCTATTTCTTAACCTATCTTCCCCTTTAATCCTAATTCTCCCCTCTTTCAAACCCTAGCCACTGAATTTCTTCAATCTTCCGTCTTGGATCCGAAATTGGCTCTGCCGTCAGAGCTTTCTCCTCCGTTTTTACCTTTAAGAGATCTTTTTATTGAAAATAATGTTCCTTGAAATGGCACAGAGAACAAGATAACCTGAAACAGAATCGGAGCCCCGTAATTGGGACAACATTGAGTCGCTCGACCAATTCAAGTCTCATATTGGCTAAGAGACCCGTAGTAAGACCTGGATGTTCCCGTAATTGGACCGCATTGGGTTGCCCGACTTAGTCAGGTCTCATATTGAGTAAGAGGCCCGTAGTAACCTGGATTGGATGTCTTGAAATTGGATCCAATTGGCTCTTTGAACCAAGCTCATTTGTCGTTGAATTGGTCCTTCTCCTTCCTGCTGACTCCCGTTATTGAAATCGAATGGAGTATTTCAGTATGCCCTGGCTGACTGTAACAGGGTGACTGACCCTGACCTCCCAGTATTTGTATTGGAATTGGTCGTTGCTCCCAATATTCGAGATAATTGAATATTAATAAAAGTCCTCTTTCTTTATATTTTCACGGTATACTCGTGTTACAACACGACAACGTTCAGTAATATTATATTTGCACCAATGAACAAGATATTCTAACCTAAGTTGCCACCTCTTTGAATCTAAAACTTCTTCTACCTTAAATTTTTGATTATTATCTACTTCTATAAGAGGTAGTAGTATTTATATTCTTCTTGAGATATTCACTATCTTATATGATTCAAGAAAAGTCACTTAAATATAAAATAAATTTTTATAGATTCTAATAAATATATTTAATAAGTAAGTACATTGACTTATTCATATATAAGAAATAGTCTAAGTCTATAATAATCTAATTTTTTACATGAAAAAATAGTAATTAATCTTTATCACCAATGCAATAATTATATCTTATCACCAACATAGAATTGAGATTGTTCTTTATGATAGGTATTGGCATTGATTTTTTGTCATTCTTGAGTTTCAATTAATTATATCTTTATCATTGTATATATAATTAGAACTATATTTGATATATACTATCAACTACCAATAAGATAATTGAAAGCTCCATGATAAAATCCATAGAAACGAAAGACCATGATTGTTGAGAAATAATTAATAATTAAAAAAGTTTGTAAGATCAATAACAAGGAGTTTTTAATCTTGAATAAATGTTGTATGATTATACAAAGTCTTTGATTGCCTTCTACATTTGAAGCCACCAAAAATCTCTAGATATTAGGTCCAAAGTCTTATTGTATCTAAAATGTTCTATTACTAAGAAGTTAGGAAGAACTTAAAGAATACATAATCAAAATTTGTCTTTGGAATGTATAAGTGCCTCTTAATATATAATAGATTATTCTTGAATTCAATCTTATAAGTATTATGATATTTTAAAATATTTATCTTATTATCACAAAAAAGAGAATCAAAGGACATACTTGATTGAATTTACTCAAAAAAAGTTGAATTAACAATTAGTATTGATTTCATTGCTTGAAGATGATATTGCTTTTGATTCAAGAGAATTATCCATTATTGGTCAAAAACCACTTTTTTTTTAAGTACAAAATAAGATTGTCTAAAAAAGGCATTTGACAAATCTTATTATTTTCTTCATTAATAAGTGATCTTGAATTCTAATCTTGATAATAATGTGCTCAAATACACTTGATAACAATTCAAAATATGTGCTAATATGAAATATTCAAGGTTCTTGTCATTTTTATATACGGTGGCTAGATTAAAAGTACCTTTTAAGTAATGATGCCATTTTTAAAATGAATCCATAATTGCAAAAAGTTATTTGTCATAGATTTTATATTTAATCTCAGTTATTAAAAATTTTCTTGAATAAAAAAATACTAGGTGGAGTTTATCATCTACTCTTATTTATTACAATATGATATCCAAAGCAAAGTCTAATGCATTTGTTTCCATAAAAAATTGCTTAACAAAATTGATGCTATTGCATTATATGTATTCTTATGTGAAAATGCATTGAATATCTAACTATAGAAGGTAAGTAGAAATGTAATAACAAAATCCTCCCAAATCTAATATACTCTTAAATAAAATTTAAGTAATTTTTAACAATATTAATCAAATTTTAATTAATTCAATTCTTTTTCAAAATAATTTATAAAAAAAATACAAATAAGCCATAATTTAATTTTAAAGAAAATTATAAATATATCCTAAAGAAATATAAAAAATAAAACCTCAAAAAAAAATAATATTAAAAATAAAAAATTTTAAAAAAATAATAAATAATCTTAAAAAATTATTAAAATTAAAAATCTTAAATAAATCCTAAATAAATCAAAATTAAATCTTGATTAAATTCTAATTAAAATCTTAATGATTTTTAATCAAATCTTAAGTCAAATCCTAATAAAATTATAATAAAATTCTAAATCTTAACCAAATTTGAATCAAATCCTATATTGTAATAAAATCTTAATCAAATCCTAAATTCTAACAAAATTCCAAATTCTAGACAAATCCTAATGAAATTCTAAAAAAATCTTAAACCTTAAATTAATTCTAATGAAATCTTAATAAAATCTTAAATCCTAAATCAATCCTAATGAAACTTTAATCAAACTTTAATTAGATCCTAAACCAATCATAATCAAATCTTAAATAATCTCAAAAATATTCCAAATAAATCTTAATCAATTAGCTATGGAAAACTTAAATAGATATTAATTTAACCATTGATCTTAATCAAAACTTCATTTAGACTTCAATCAACAAGAAATTAACAAGTACACAAAATTTAAAAAGAATGGAACTTACTAATTACAAAAAATTCTCCTAATATCTTTTAGATGTTGGTTGTTTTTCTTGTCATAGATATATATATTTATTCTAATACTTTTTTATAAAATTAAGTAGAAATAAATGAAAATAAATTTATTTCATAATATTTTTTAAAAAATCTTCCTAAAAGCTTCATAGACTTTATATTGACTTTACATGTATTTATAGTTGATTGATAGGTGTCACAGCCATAATCATGTAAGCTAATAATTACATATAGAAATAGGTAGAAGTAAGTAAAAGTAGATAAAAGTAAGTTAATTATATAATATATAATATAGAAGCTTCCTAGAAACTTCTTAGATGCTGCTTTGACTTCACAGGTGTCTTTAATTGACTTTTTGGATTAGAAACGTGGACAACAAGTTGGCCATGTGCCACACATGTTGTTAGCTTGAAGATCAAGCTAACTATGTGGCCCACACGTAGAAAAACTTACCTTGTAAGTCAAGGCATGTGTCCTACAAAGTCAACACATATTGGAGGTCCTATAGAACGTCGCCACGTAGCCCCTAGTTAGATAGTATATATAGAGACAAGAGTGAAGGCTTCTTCACTCTTGTCAACTCCTTTCTTGCTTCTAGTCCAGGTTCAAGAGTCTTTAGTTTCTTGTCTTGTGGCAATAGCCATTCCAGTTTCCTTTTAATATACCTACTTGTTTATATTTTGACTTATTATATCGAGATAGCCTTTTGGTGTATATTTTTCCTCATCGAGTCTTTGTCCTTGACAGATTGACAAGAGTACACTTACAATATCAGAGCTTTGTTTTTTCTTGAGTAAGAGTGGATTACCCCTTTCTCTTGACAAGACATAAGCGTAATAGAAGTTTGCAGATTACCCACTTCTAAACTGATATTGTTCTTAGTATCTTCTTTGTTATCAAGTCTTTCTTTTCTTTTGTCTTGAGCAATATCAAACAAATTTTTCTTCTTAGTGTCATTATGGCAGAACTTGTTAAAATGAAGAGTGCAATGGCACAAATGCAAGAGCAAATGAGGGAGTTAATGCTTGCGATGCATCAACTCAATTCACCAACACATGAAAGAACAAGAATAGCAGAAAGTGGAGATATAGAGATGATCGGAGCTGCTTCAACATCTACAACAAATCACGTTCCTTCTCCAATTGTACAACACTCTATAAGCACTAGAGAACCAAGAATTGCCTTACCTGAGAAATTTGATGGTACGAGATCAAAGTTTCGAGGGTTCATCAATCAAGTACAATTGGCAATTGAACTTCAACCGCAAAGCTATCCAACTCCAGGATCACAAGTCAGGTTTATTGGCACTCTACTTTCTGGTTCTGCATTATCGTGGTTTTCGTCTTTTTTTGAACAACGAAATCCAATATTGGACAATTTGGAAGCTTTTTTGGCAGAGTTTCGATCTATGTATGGTGAACACGATGCAACTCGTGTTGCAACAAATAAGATCCGAATTCTGCGACAAGGAAATCGCTCAGTAACAGTATATGCTTCACAATTTCGACAACTTGCAATTGACATCAAGTGAGATGATGCTGCACTCATCAGTCAATTTCTTTATGGATTGCAATACGAAGTAAAGAAATTGATGCTCAACTTACCCGATCCTCAAACTTTGAGTCAAGCAATCGATTTTGCGGTAAAATGTGATAATCGACTTTTTGAATTTCGATCTGAGAATCATTCACGGGAACCTCAACGTTATTACTCAATGGCAACATCAACATCTTTGCCAAACGTACATTCGGAAGTAGAAGACATGCAAATTGACGCGGTACGTTTTAAACCCCTAACTGAGCAAGAAAAGATTCGTCGTCGTCAAGAAGGATTATGTTTATATTGCGGAGAACCTAAGCACACTGCTCAACATTGTCCAAAGAAACGACGCAACTATAAAATGAGGGATACGACGGTCAAAGAAGACAACATGTCGGAAAACGGATTCGTCCAGCTATAATAGGGACCATGCAGCTGGAACCTTGTACAATTCCTAATGAAGGTCCTATCCTCTCCTCAAAACCCTCTCCTTGTTTTATAATAGACTTATATTTAGGACCTAAGAATTACAAAGCCTCTGCTTTATTAGATTCGGGAGCCTCAGCATGTTTTTTAGATGAACAATTTGTTAAAAGTCGTAAAATACCCTTTGTACAGAAACCTAAACCAGTACATGTAGAAGTCATAGATGGTCGTCCCTTGTCTTCTGGAGATGTCACTCATGAAACTCATCCTATAAAAGTAATAATAGACGGTCATGATAGCTACATAGCTTTTAACATAATTAAATCCCCATCTAATCCAGTTATTTTAGGTTTATCCTGGCTAGAAAAATATAACCCTCGAATAGATTGGAATTCGCGTAAACTTGACTTTTCCAAAAGCGTTATTAATAGTTCTACGAACCAAGTAAAAAATTATAAGTCTAGTACAGTAAAACCCGTACTGATAGGTGCAAAAGCATTTATACACGCAGCAAAAGAAGGATCAACTTTTGCTATTTATGCTGCACCTATTTCTGAAAACGTAAAGACTTCAAGTGGCATTCCAAGTCAATATCAGGAGTATCAAGACATTTTTGAGAAAAAAAATGCAGATATTCTTCTTGAGCATCGCCCATATGATTGTTCAATCGACCTCAAGGAAGGAACTCAGCCACCATTTGGACCAATTTACAGTTTATCGCAAGATGAGATGGCTGAACTCAAGACATATATTGACGAGAATTTAGCGAAGAATTTCATACGCCATTCAAAATCTCCAGCAGGAGCTCCAATTCTATTCGTAAAGAAAAAAGATGGATCTTTACGAATGTGTGTTGATTATCGAGGACTCAACAAGATCACAATCAAGAACAGGTATCCATTACCTTTGATATCAGGACTCCTTGACCAGTTGAATCAAGCTAAGATCTATACAAAAATAGATCTAAGAGGAGCATATAATCTAGTACGGATCAAAGAAGGAGATGAATGGAAGACTGCGTTTCGAACCAGGTATGGACATTTCGAATATAATGTCATGCCCTTTGGACTCACGAATGCACCAGCTGCTTTTTAACATCTCATGAATGATATATTTCGTGAATTCTTAGACAATTTTGTCGTCTGCTATCTAGACGATATCCTGATCTATTCCAAGAACGTCGAAGAACATGAAATACATGTTCGTCAAGTATTACAAAAACTTAGAGATGCAGGATTGTACGCCAAGATGGAAAAGTGTGTATTTCACACTACTCAAGTTGACTTTTTAGGATACATCATTTCAAATGATGGTCTCATGATGGATTCCAAGAAAGTCCAAATAATCGTGGATTGGAAGATTCCAAGGACGGTAAGAGATGTCCAATGTTTCTTGGGATTTGCCAATTACTATAGGATCTTCATCAAAGATTTTTCACGAGTTGCAGCTCCACTTACACGCTTGACTAATAAAGATAAATTTCAATGGAATCAAGAAGCGGAAGCAGCATTTGAAGCCTTGAAGACATCGTTTGTCTCTGCACCAGTCTTATATCGTGTTGACTTTTCCAAGGCATTTTTTATGGAAACAGATGCATCAGATTTTGCCTTGGGTGTAGTTTTATCACAAATGGGAACAGATGACAAACTCCATCCAATAGCTTTTCATTCAAGAAAATTCTCAGCAGCCGAGATCAATTAGGAGATCCATGATAAAGAACTTCTTGCGATCGTGGATTCCTTTCAAGAATGGCGTCATTATCTAGAAGGCGCTTCTAGTCTAGTCACTGTGTATACAGATCACAAGAACCTCGAGTATTTCATGTCAGCACGCATGTTGAATCGTCGTCAAGCTCGTTGGAGTATGTCTTTGTCAAGATTCGAGTTCATTATCACTTATCGGCCAGGAAAACAACAAGGTTTATCCGATGCCCTATCTAGACGTTCTTATTTTGCACCAAAAGAAGGAGATGCAGCTTTTGAGCAACAAAGAACGGTCCTCTTGAAACCGGAGCAATTTCATCTCCGAGCAATGAAATCAACATTGACTGTTGATTCAACTTTTCTCAAGCAAATCCAGTCCAGTATGTCCTCAGACCCTCTTGTTTATGATATCGAGAATAATTCTTCCGAGTCTCATGATCCTTCTAAGTTTGAGTTCAAGAATAATCTATTATATTTTGAAGGACGCCTATATGTTCCAGAAGGAGAAGCACGTTTACGTGTTCTTCAAGCACGTCATGACTTTCCAGCAGCAGGGCACTTTGGATATAATAAGACTTTGGAACTCATATCAAGAGATTTTTGGTGGCCACAAATGTGGAAGTCAGTCAAAGACTTTGTACAATCATGTGATATTTGTTCAAGATCAAAAATTCCTCGTCATCGACCTTACGGACTTCTTCAGCCATTACCTATACCAGAACAACCATGGTCTTCTGTTTCTATGGATTTCATCACAGATCTTCCAAGCTCAAGATCTTATGATTCTATATTTGTGATAGTAGATCGTTTCACCAAGATGGCACATTTTGTGCCATGTACAAAATCTATCACAGGTGAAGAAACAGCTAAGCTTTTCATTGATAATATCTATCGCTATCATGGATTACCTAAAGATATCATATCGGATAGGGGAACTCAATTTGTGTCAAGATTTTGGAGGACCCTTTTCAAGATTTTAAAAGTGGACATAAAGCTATCTTCGGCTTTCCATCCTCAAACTGATGGACAAACAGAGCGCGTAAACCAAGTCTTGGAGCAATATTTAAGGTGTACTATCAACTATCAACAAGATGATTGAACAACCCTTCTGCCATTGGCAGAGTTTGCTTATAATAATACTGTACATTCTTCCACGCAACAAACACCTTTCTTTGCCAATTATGGCTATCATCCACGACTTGATACTTTTGATTTTTCAAAAGTTGATAATCCTGCAGCAGAAGATATGGCAAATCGGTTGTCAGAGTTACATGCAATAATGAAGATACAATTGAAGGAAGCTCAAGAACGACAAAAAATAAACGCAGATCTATATCGTAAGGAGCAACCACAAATCAACGTGGGTGATAAGGTATGGCTACTTCGTCGCAATATCAAGACTACTCGACCTTGTGACAAGTTGGACTATCGTAGGCTTGGCCCCTTTTCTGTTTCTGAACAGATCAACCCAGTTGCATATCGGTTACATCTACCGGAGTCAATGAAGATCCATCCTGTATTCCACGTATCTCTTCTTAAACCATATAAGACAGTGGATATACAAGGAAGAAGACAAATGCCATCGCCTCCTATAGAAGTAGATAATAATGAAGAATTTGAGGTGGAAGAGATATTAGACTCAAGGCGGCGCCGAAATAAGCTGGAATATCTTGTTCATTGGCGCGGATATGATATTAGTGAACGCACATGGGAGCCATCCAGGAATCTAGCAAATACATCAGCTAAAGTCAAAGTTTTTCATCATCGACATCCATCAAAACCAAGATGAAAATCTCTCTTATAAAAGAGACAAGATTGAGGCAAGATAACATTCAATTTCCTATCCTTGTTTGTAACTTCTTTACATTTGTGATGCTAATTAGATGGAGAGCCAACAACCAGCGGATTCAATCCAAGAACCTTCGTTTGATGACCTGCCGGACGAGACATTATGATTGTCACAACCTTCAAGACGACGCAATCGAGATGAAGATCTTCAAGAACGACATGTTCTTCCTCGAACAGATGGTGAGATACAACGCGTTTGGTATCATGATTTGGGAAGGGACTCCCGATGTTTGGTGATTTTGCTAGAGGTAGGAACAACTCCTGATGGTGTTCCGAATATTCTATTCGAAGGAAGTTATAAAGGCCTCAATAATGATCAAATAACTGGGTGGTCTTCCCGCCCTGGTATGGGACACTACCGATGGTTGAGAGGCCCTATCAATCATCTTCGAAGAGAACAGAGATCAGAGTATGTGGCGAATACAATTCGTCGCATCATAGATTTCCTCAACATATGATGACCGCTCCTCGTGGAACTCGTCTCTAGAAGGGGGGGTAATGTCACAGCCATAATCATGTAAGCTAATAATTACATATAGAAATAGGTAGAAGTAAGTAAAAGTAGATAAAAGTAAGTTAATTATATAATATTTAATATAGAAGCTTCCTAGAAACTTCCTAGACGCTGCTTTGACTTCATAGGTGTCTTTAATTGACTTTTTGGATTAGAAACGTGGTCAACAAGTTGGCCATGTGCCACACATGTTGTTAGCTTGAAGATCAAGCTAACTATGTGGCCCACACGTAGAAAAACTTGCCTTGTAAGTCAAGGCATGTGTCCTACAAAGTCAACACATATTGGAGGTCCTATAGAACGTCGCCACGTAGCCCCTAGTTAGATAGTATATATAGAGACAAGAGTGAAGGCTTCTTCACTCTTGTCAACTCCTTTCTTGCTTCTAGTCCAGGTTCAAGAGTCTTTAGTTTCTTGTCTTGTGGCAATAGCCATTCCAGTTTCCTTTTAATATACCTACTTGTTTATATTTTGACTTATTATATCGAGATAGCCTTTTGGTGTATATTTTTCCTCATCGAGTCTTTGTCCTTGACAATAGGTTAAAAACTTAGTCGACAAATTAACCATGTATTAATAGTTTACAAAAAAACCTCATTATGTGGCACATATATAGAAAACTTGCCTTGCAAGTTAAGATATGTATCTTATAAAATCGACATGTTTTGGAGGTCCTATAGGACATTGCCATATAACTCTTAGTTAAGAATATATATAGAAGCAAGAATAAATCCTTCTTATTTCAAGTCTTTTTAGTCTTATTGTCTTTGGCAATAGTCATTCTAGTTTAGTACTGCATCATCTTTGAGTAATTTTTTAGTCTTTTTAAGTGATACAAGAATATATTAACAATTTAGTTCTTTGAGGTTCATGTCTTTGATAGTTTGACAAGATTTCTAGTTCATTATTTTTGTTATATTTAAAAAATAAGTAGATTACGTCACTTCTATTTTTATATTTTAAAAATTTTAGATTATTTATTTTTAAATGAATTATTTAATTTTTAATAATATTTTTTTTAAAAAAGAAGAAATTATTCTTATTTTAAAAAAATTCATTTGACATTAGAAGTTGTGGATTATCTTTTTTTAATTTAACTTATAGATTTTTCAAATTATTCAAAATGAAAGAAAAAATTATAGATATTACTCTTGAAAAAAGTAAAAATAGATTTACAACTATTGAAAATTTTCACAAACTTATTAATATTCTTAAGATAGAAATTTTAGGCATTACTAGTACCAACTAAAGAAACATTAATTCTACACCTATGGAAGAAGTTCAGAGTCCATGTCAAGGAGTTGTACAATTAAAGAAAACAAGTAGATCGACCTCACAACCAAATCTAAGAAATTTTTCTTCTATAAGTATAAAAGGGACAATGATTAGTATGCTTAAGAAGTTTGATGGAATAAGATCAAAATTTTAAAGATTTTTATAAGAAGTCAAGGTCTATTCAAAGTTGTATCTCTTCCAATACCTCAATGGATTCATTCAAGTTGGATTTATAGATGAATTTCTATCTAGAAGTACACTCTCTTTGTTTGTACCTTTAATAGAAAAAGATTCTTGACTCTTTTACAATTTGAATTCATTTTTAGAAGTATTTATGGCCACATCTAGAAAAAATGATTAAAAAAGAGTAACAAAGTTCAAGCTTTATTTTTTGTAATAAAGATCACAGTTAACTATCATATATGCTACTAAATTTCAAAATCTTCCTTGCAACATGGATTGGAATGATAAAGCCCTTATCAATCAATTTTTATATGGATTGAAGGATAACATTAAAGATTTATTATTGACAATATCAAAAGCAAAATCTTTAAAATAATTTATTGTTCAAGCCATTTCATATAACAATTTATTATTTAAAAGTCATCAAGAATAAAGATTTGATTAGAGAAGAACAAGTCAAGCAGAGACGATGGCTTTGTGGTTTTCAAAAATTAATTTATGAAGGTAAGAATCAATATAAATTAATATATTATGTTTTAAAATTCTTATTAAGCAAAAAAAGATTCATTTTTGTTAAGAAGATTTATACCTATATTATAGAGAATTCAAGTACATTTCTCAATATTATCTAAAGAAGCAATGCAATCAAAAAATGAGAAGAATGGTTCCTAAAGAGGACGATGTATCAAAAAATAATTTTTTTTAGCTACAATAGAGACCATATAGGTGGAATCTTATGCAACTCATAATAAAGGTTCTATTCTCTCTTTAGATCCCTCATCTTATTTTATAATAGAAGTTTATTTAAGTAGAAGTAGATAAAAATAAATAAAAGTAGATTAATTTTATAATTTCTTTAAAAAAATCTTCTTAGAAGCTTTATATATGCTACTTTGACTTTACATGTATTTGTAGTTGATTGATAGGATAGAAACTTGGTTAATAAATTAACTACGTATTGATAGCTTGTAGAATAAGCTAACTATGTAGTGTACATATAAAAAACTTTCCTTAGAAGTTAAGATATGTGTCTTCCAAAGTCAACATGTTTTAGAAGTCATATTAGACATTCCTACATAGTTCTTAGTTAAAAGTATATATGGAGGCAAGATTGAAGCCTTCTTTACTCTTGTCAATGCCTTATAGTCGTTAGTCTTGCTTGAAGACTTTCTAGTGTTCTTATCTTTGGCAATCACCATTCAAATTTAATATCATATCATCTTTGAGTGATTTTTTAATTCTTTTTAGTGACACAAGAGTGTATAGAGGATTTTTTTTGTTGAGATTTATATTCTTGATACCACCACATCTTTTTAAGATGATCTAGTCCACTTTTCTTCTACAATGGCATCTTGTTCTTTCAAATTTTTATTATTACCTAAAAAAACTTTGATACTAATAGCATCAATTGAATCATTCTAACTTCTTGCCTTTCTAATGGCTTTTGCACCTCTAACCAAAGCCTCTCTTAGAAGCCTTAAGATAGCAACTATGCCTTTAATTTCTATCTCAATGAGATAAGACTTGGTCTCTCTCACATGGAATCTACTTACTCTTCCAACAAAGTCTTATATAAGCTTTTTCATACCTCCTCTTTTAAAATAGAATTCCAAAGGTTATTCTATAGCAATGAGCCTAATTGTGCTTTCTTTGAAAAATATAACTCTTATTTTAAAGTCTTAAACATAATTAGAGCATTATTTTGTTTCATTCTTGGAACTATTATAATATATGCACTTCTTAATAAGTCTCTTTGATCCCATTAATACATACAAAGAAATACCCTTTTGGTTCTTCTTTAATTCACTTACCTTTAGTTTTAATTCTCTCATGCTTCTAATCAACTCCTTAAGGATGTCTTTAAAAAGAGTCTTACATGTCTCTTGGATTGGAGTAGATGTCACTAGATCCAATAGAATAAATGGCATCACAAGTAGTAGAGCTTGGAAGGTTTTATAGAACAAATATGAGAGGTTTGATGGAGTGAATGGCATCAAACATAGTACATTTTGCTATCTCTCTATGAACATATTCAAAGTCAAGAGCAAATCATTGATACTTACTTTGCTAATGCTACTTGCACCAGCCTCTCTAAAGTCATCCATCATCTTTGAATATCAAAAATCTCTTACTTCTCTCCTTTTAATTATTAAACTCATCTTCATATTCTAAGTTTATATCTTAGCTCTATAACTCTATTGTGTTCTACTTGTATTCTCAATTGCCTTTAAAATACTCTTGATAGAAGTACCAAATTTTTGTCAAAAGGTAAAGCCTCCTTATGAGAACATATAGTCCTTGATCACAAGTAGGTTACAAGGAGGCACAATATTGTCTCAAATAAAATCAAATATTAAAAGCACTCCAAAGGTTAGGTACAATTTATAGATTAATTTCTTTATTGTATTAAAATGCACCTAATTTCTAATTCTAATCTCAAATCTTAACCTCCTTTCACTAAAATATTTATAAATTATTTTTTATTAACTCAATTTAGATAATATTTAATTCATTGAGAATAATAAATAAATAAATAAATCTAATAAATAGCATACAAAATTCCAAATTATTCTTAAAATTTTCTTTTCAAAATATCCAGCAACCTTCCTCTTACAAATTTGCTTTGAACTTCCTTGTCATAGCTTTATTTTTTACATACTAAGACTTATTGAAAAGCTCACAACTACATCTAGCTTTCCTCTAAATATCATCATAAAAAAATAAAATATAAGTAATGGCATATAAATTCCAAATTAGTATTGAATCTCCCCTCCCAAAAACTCTAGCAATCCTACTTGCTTCCAAAATCTACATTCTAATCTTCTCCCAATACCCACTTTAAACTACTATATAGTTAGATATCTATCTTAAAAGACAATACTCTCAAATTTAAATAATCCATTCAATCCAAAAACCTCTTATTCTAAATTGTCAAGGACATGAATCTCGAAGAAAGAGAATCCTCAATCCACTCTTCTATCACTGAAGAAAACTAGAAGTCACTCAAAAGATGATGTAATATTAACCAGAATGGCTATTGCCAAAAACAAGAAGACTAGAAAGTCTTGAAATAAGACTAAGACTAGAAAGGCATTGACAAGAGTAAAGAAGGCTTTATTCTTGCCTCTATATATACTATCTAACTAAGAGCTACGTGGCAATGTCCTTTAGGACCTCCAACATGTGTTGACTTTGCTAGCCACATGTCTTATCTTGCAAGGTAAGTTATCTATGTATGTGCCACGTAGTTGGCTTATTCCACAAGCTATTATATGGAGATAACTTGTTCCACAAGCTACTATATGGAGATAACTTGTTCTACAAGCTACCAATACATGGTTACGTTTTTGACCAAGTTTCTAACCTACAAAATTATCTAAAGTCAAAACTGTATCTATGAAGCTTCTTAGAAGCTTCTCTAAAATACTTTATGAAATTATTCTATATTTACCTACTTCTACTTAATCATATAAATAACTATTGAGATAAATGTATATGTCCGTGACATAAATCTCATTGAAATTTATAAATTTATAAGCATTTTGTTCTTTGTCTTCTATAAGTGAAATTAATCACCTTCCAATTGACTTTGATGCACTTAATTTAAGTACATCACAACAATATATTGACTTTGTAAGATACATACCTTAACTTGTAAGATAAGTTTTTTATATGTGCATTTCATAATTACCTTATTCCATAAGCTACTAACATGTGGTTAACTTATTGATCAAGTTTCTAACCTACCAATTAACTACAAATGCATGTAAAGTCAAAGTAGCATCTATAAAACTTCTAAGTAGTTTTTTTAATAATTATTATAAAATAAATTTATTTTTATTTATTTATATTTAATCATTTAAATAAATCTTAGAATAAATATATATATATATATATATATATATATATATATATATATATATATATATATATTATCTCTCCTTCTAGGGATGAATTCCAGAAGGAGCAATCAATATATATATTGAAGAAATCTAAAATGCAACAAGTTGTGTTTGCCACATATTCTAATCTTTGTTCTCTTCAAAGATGGTTGATAGGTCTTCTTATTTATTGATAGTGTCTCATATCTAGACAAGAAGACCACCTTATTATTTGATCGTTGTTAAAGTATTTATAATATTTTTCAAATAAAATATTTAAAACACTATCAAGAGTCATTCCTACCTCTAATAAAATCACCAAACATCAAGAGTCTCTTCCAAGGTCGTGATATCAAGCACATTATATCTTATCATATTTAAAGAAAAATATATCATATTTAAAGAAGAATATTTCATTCTTAAGGATTTTTATGTGGACTATATAGTCTTGAAGGTTGTAACAATCACAATGTCATATCTAGTAAATCAATAAGTAAAAGCTCTTAAATTGAATTTATTGGTTATTGGTTCTCTATCTCTTTAGTATCACAAAATTTACAAACAAGAATATAAGATAGAATGCTATCTTCTTTGAATCTTATTTTTTTTATAACAAAGATTTACTATTATTTATTTTACTTTTGACAAATATTATTGATAAAAAGCCTCAACTTTCTTTATTTTATTTGCAAGATTTTTTATTGGCTTCTATGTGCATTCACTAATATCATATTCATGCCAATGAATAAGATATTCTAATCTATTTTAGGGCTGCCTAGAATCTAAGACTTCTTCTACTTTGAATTCTTGATTATTATTGACTTTTATAGGAAGAGGTGGCATTTGTCTTTTGCTTGAAATATTCATTGTCTTATATAGCTTAAAAAGAGATATATGGAATATAATATAGATCTTTATAAATCTTAATAGATGTAATTGATAAATAATATGATTGATTTATTCATAAATAGAAAAAAATTGAAGCGTATAATAGTCCAACTTGTCACAAGGATGAATAGCATTGATATTGCAATGAAGTAGCCATACTTTATTATCTACAATGAATTGTGATTGTTCCTTACAATAGGCATCTATATTGATCTTTTATCATTCTTGAGTTTTCTTTAACTATACCTTCATTATTACATGTAGGTTTGAGAATCAATTTATGAAATCTTTTGTTGCAAGATTATCAACTTTTAAAAATTCAAAAGTATCAAGTTGTAGATAATAACCATAATTGGCAAAAAAAGATGGTTTTTGAGTAGTAGAATCTATCAAATTATTATATGTAGACTATGTTAATGACAAAAAAATTATCCAGTCAACTTGATAATAGTTGATCGTACATTTTAAACACTGCTCCAAAAATTGACTCACTCACTCTGTTTGCCTATCTATTTGAAGATAAAAATCCAAGGAAAGCTTTATATCTATTTTTATTATCTTAAAAAGAATTCTTCAAATCTTGATACAAATTGAGTCTCTGTATCCAATATAATATCTTTAGGCAATCTATAATATCAATAAATATTATAAAAAAAAAACTTAGATATTTTTTCATGTGTGATATATTTTTTACATAATAAAAAATATATTATTTCAATAAAACAATCTACTATCATAAATATAAAATCATTCAAATCTAAGATTGAAAGATCTATGATAAAATCTATAGAGACAAAAGGCCATGGTACTCCGAAATAGGTAATGGATGGAATAGGCTATAAGGCCAATGACAAGGAGTTTTTAATCTTAAACAAATATTAGATGATTGTACAAAATCTTTAACTATCTTTTATATTTGAAGCTATTAAAAATCTCTTGATATTAGTTCCAAAGTCTTATTATATCAAAAATGTACAGCTACTAGAACGTCATGATAAGCTTGAAGAACATGTAATTATGCTTTACCTTTTGGAATATTTAAACATCTCTCAAAATAGAATAGATTATTCTTTAATTTGAATTTAAAAGTATCATGAGACTTAAAAAAATTATTCTTAATATCATAAATAAGATAATGAAAAGACATATTTAATTGAATTTTCTTGACAAAGATTAAATCAATAGTCAATATTGATTTTATTGCTTAAAGATGAAAATACTTTGGCTTCAAGAGGACCATTCTTTATTGGTCAAAAACTGCATCTTTTTTTTTAGGTATAAGATAAGAACGTCTAGAAAGGACGTCTAAAAAATCTTATTATTATTTTTGATTGATAAGTAATTTTGAAATCAAATCTTAATAAAGACATGTTCTAATGGGCTTAGCAACGATTCAAAACATGTATCAATATGAAGTACTTAAGGTTCTTGTGATCCATATATATAGTGACTAAACTAGAAGTGCCGTCTAAATAATGACATCATTCTTGAAATGAATCCATAATTACAAAAATTTCTTTATTGTAGATCTTATAATTAATTTTGGTTCTTGAAAAGTTTTTGGAATAAAAAGCTATTGGATGGAATTTATCATCTGCTTCTATTTGTGACAATATATTACTTATAGCAAAGTCTAATGGATCTATTTTCATGAAGAACACCTTTAAAAAGACAATACAATACAAGATTGGTGTAAAAATAAATGATATCTTTAATACTTCAAAAGATGCTTGAATTTCTTTGCTCCACTTAATTTTGTCTTTATATATTATGCATATAAAAGGAGCTACAACTTGAAAAAAATTCTTGATGAAGATTTGATAATAATTGATAAATTCTAAAAAAATATTGTATATCTTTAATTTTTTTTTTGGAATATTTTAATCTATGATATTTTGGACCTTCTTAGAATCCATCATAAGACCATCATAAGACCATCATTTAAAATAATATATCCTAGGAAGTCAAATTGAATAGTATGAAATATACACTTAAAATCTTTTTTCCATCAATAATAAGTGTGGCATATATAACAAAAGTTTATCATTTTTTTGTAACATGTATGAAAGTTCTTACATCTATTAATAATAGTTTGGATGTATGGATCTTATGGATTTTTACTTGTCTAATAAAATCTTAGATTGAACTATGGAAAAATTTAAGATTCTAAGAAATCTAGTTTATTTGAGAGTTGTACTATTCAAACCATACTAATATTAAAATAACTGAGTTAGAATGAGATTGAATCACATTAACTTTTATGAAACTATTATGACCACTAGTTGCTACTTTGATAGGAATAGTTTTGTATGTAACATCTCCAAAAGACAATAAACAATCATATTTTACTTTTACATGTACAAGTTTGATTTTCTTAATTAAAGACATACTATGTTTTTTGACACAATCTTTGTTTATAAAATAAATTGAGGCTCTTGAATCCAATAAGTTTATACATGTGAAATGGAGACATGCCAAATCCCTGAGATAAAGATGATCTCAAGCTTCTATTTGGCTATTGAACCTAGATTTCATAAAAAAAAAGTGAAGAGATTGCTTAGAGAGGGTGTAGAAACGTGGTCAAAATTTTAAGAACTTTTGAAGGAAGAATTTATTGATAGAGATGAAGATAGGATTATCAAGCAAAAGTTTTTGGATTGGATATAATTGCAACCAAGCAAGCATATGGATCTTTATGAATTCTTGGAAGAATTTGATAGGAGATTTTATCAACTCTCATCCTCAGAGAGACGATCATTGGGTGCTTTAAAGGTAGAGTTGTTTTTAAATGGTGTTGATGATGCTTTGGAAGATGAGATTTTCATGCTTCTTATAGATGAGTCTACAGAGAGAGATTGTACCAATAGTTGGAAGAAGTTAAAGGAAGTAGTGGTGGTTTTAGTAAGGAAAAAGAAGCAGAAACTAAAGGAGTTGCAATATGGCCTAAGAAATCTTCTACTTTAGCTTCTATGTCATCTTTATCAATGCAAAGGACTAATCATAAAAAATAAAGAAATTGAAGAGCAAGTGGGGGACTTTAATAGAGAAGCCAATTCTTTGCACATGAAAGAAATTGGATCTTATACTAAGGATGGTGAAGGAGAGAACAAATACTTTTTTCAAACTATTACTATAAAAAGTCAAGGTATCTAAAATTTTGAAGACAATTTGGAATTAAAGGATTTAGAAATTAATGATAATAAGGTTGAAAGCTATGGCTATTCTACATTGAATAAGTTTGTGCAAATTGATGATGACAATTTGAATGGAAAAGTTTTTGGTGATAAAAAGATATTTTCTACATTTGAAAGAAGTGAAGATGTTTTGTCTAATACTTTGGATTATGTTGAAGAATTTATGATTGAACCTTTACAGGAAATGGATTATGGATCTATTGAAGATTATAATCAAGAAGATTGTATGAATTCACAACATTATTATGTAAGAAGTGATAGGATTATGCATGGATATTATGATGAAAATCAAATTACATATGGCTATGAGACCACATATGAGTTGGGTTAAAGAAGTTATGAATATTCACATGATTATTATAAAGAGGGTTATGAGATTGCATAAGGTTATGATACTAAATGTGGTTGTGAAACCACAAAAGATTATTGTGAAAGTTATGAGACTTTTCAAGAGCATGAGATTTCAAAAGGGCATGAGATTTTTTAATATTATGAGGTTATATAATGCTTTGAGACAACAAAAAGTTATGATGTTTCACAAGGATGCATTTAAGAAGATATGAGGGATGTTATACAAGATTATGTGGCAAATAAAGATTATGGAACAAAAGATAAGGGTGCTAAGTCATTGGCTATGATTAAGTTAATTGTGAGCACTCCTCTTTTGAACCAAGGTCAAGGTTACATAAGTAATGCACATGTAATGGAGACACAATTGGATTTTGACAATGATAAGGTTTAACATCAAGTATGAAATTCAAGAATTGAAAATCTAAAAATATTCAAATATAAAGACATGAGAAATGGATTTAAAGATTATATAGATATCTTAAATGGGACTTGGAATCAAAAAAATAAAAAAAAAGATACAAGCAAGATGTATGTGGCTATGTGGAAGAGGTTTCAATTCAATCTTTTCATTTCAAATTTTGTATCTTGCCAATGCTTTGTGCAAAGTAGGATATTTCCAAACTACTTGCACATGTAGAGTAAATAGAAACAATGGTATTAAAAAAAAATAAAAAATAAAAAATAAATTAGAGAAGTATCATTGTAAAGCAAGACTATGGAGGTATAAAAGAGAGGTACTCTTACAAGATATAGGTGCCTTTGATTTAAGTTTTATTGGCATTTAGAAGAAAAAAAATGATTAAAAAAGAATTATGTGAGTTAGGAACATTAGAAGATGATGAAATATTTTTGGTATTTATTAAAATAATGGATTGGAAGATTATTGAAGAAAATTGTATATATTGGATTAAAAGATGATGATAATAGAAGTGAGTGAAGATATTCAAACAAAAAAATATATAAATAAATATAGAAGACTTTGTCAAAGACATAAATTTTTCAAAACAACAAGATGATTTTGATTTGAATAGCAAATATGAAGAAGAAAAATTGGATGAGGATATTGGAAATTTTGTATGAATCAAACAAAGTTGGATTATTTGGCGCATACCGGAGGATGCATAAGTTCAGAGGGAGTAGATGTCATGTTATAACACGACTATATGGTGAAAGATGATAATATGGATGTTATTATAGAAGAGCCAAGTTAAAAGAAAAAGTAGAAAAATATGGATAAAAGATAGGGAGGTAGTAAAACTTTTAGTAGTAATTCTACCTTTTTAGAAAAATAGCTTCTACTTACTTTGTAGGGCCAAAAATAAGACAAAATAAGGTAGATTGAAAAAATAAATGATATAGACATCTTTAAGAAGAAGTTAAGAGTAAATTCTAGCAAAAATTACCTAGAAAAACTAGATATTGATACCCAAGGAGGGCCGGTTATCAACCTAGATCGAAATCAGACCCTGATGCACAAAACCAAGCACCTACATCAACTCAGGGGTTCTTTTGTAGATGGAAGAGTGGGATTTGATAGCAGACTGGATAAAGTTTCTATGAGCATTGGTTTTGGGCAATTTAGAATTGTTATGACTTTGTAAGAGTTTTACAAAGTCAAGATTGTTTTCAGATGACTTGGGGTTTGTGAAATAAAATAGGATTGATGTTTCTAGTGATTTCAAGAGTTTTGTAATAGATCTATAAGTAAAATTTTGTGGATTAATGGTCATAGTTGTGCTTAATGTGTGTTGTAAATCTTAGCTCTATCTAACGGTTGATTTGAGGATTATTGAGGTTTAAGCAGGTCAAGGTCTTAAAAAGTAGAATTTTAAGTCTAGTGATGGTTTTAAATATTTCTTGAAATCTACTAATTGGATTGGAATGGAATTTGTGTGAAAGGATATTAGACTTGTTTTTCTATGTGTATGAGAATTTTGAGATCAATCGAATGGTGAAATGAAGAGATATTGGCTCTCGGAGATTAGCATCAAGGTTGGAAAAGGAGGCTGAACAATACCTGAGCATGTTTTTGAATTTATCATCTATTTGGTAATTCGGATCCTTTTAAAAAATTTTGTGCTTGTTTTCAACTTAGTTTTTAAGAAGTGTACAAAATTTGAGTTAAGATCAATGGTTCATTCATTAGTTATTGAGGTTTAAATTTGTTGTAGGAATTACCAGGATTTGTTTAGAGTTTGGTTTAGGATTTAGGATTTGTTTAGGATTTGGTTTAGGATTTAGGATTTGATTAGGGTTTGGTTTAGGATTTAGAGCTTAGTTGAGATTTTATTTAGGATTTAGGATTTAGTTTAGGATTTGATTAGGGTTTGATTTAGGGTTTGGTTAGGATTTGGTTTAGGATTTAGAGTTTGATTTAAGGTTTAGGATTTAGTTTAGGATTTAGGATTTGATTTAGGTTTTAAGGTTTAGTTAGGATTTGATTTAGGGTTTAGGATTTGGTTTAGGATTTGGTTGAGGTTTGATTTAGGATTTAGGATTTGGTTAGGATTTGATTTAGGATTTAGGATTTGATTAGAGTTTAGTTTAGGATTTAGAATTTGGTTAGGATTTCATTTAAGATTTAGGCTTTGGTTTAGATTTTGGTTGGAGTTTGGTTTAGGATTTATTTAAGGTTTGATTTAGGATTTAGGATTTAATTAGGATTTGATTTAGGATTTGATTTAGGATTTATTTAGGATTTGGTTTAGAATTTATTTAGAATTCGGTTAGGATTTGGTTTAGGATTTAAGGTTTGATTTAGGGTTTAGGATTTGGTTTAGGATTTATTTAGGGTTTGATTAGGATTTGATTAGATTTTAGGATTTGATTTAGGATTTAGGATTTGATTTAGGATTTAGAATTTTATTAGGATTTGTTTAGGATTTAAGATTTAATTAATTTTGGCCTAAAATTTTAATGAAATCCAATAGGATTTTAATTAGGATTAAATTAAGATTGAATTGAGATATATTTAAAAGATATTTGTGATCATTTTAATATTTTTTTAAGATTTTTTATTATTTCTTTGAAATTTCTTTGAGGTTTCTTTGAATTTATTTAAAGTTTATTTAGTATTGTTAGTGTTCTATTAGAATTAGGATTTTTTTGTTACAATTTCCATTCTACCTTCCACAGCCAGGTGTCTAGAGCATTCTCAAGTAAGATTTCACATATTACGACAGCGACGTTCTATAAGACCTCTAAAAATGTGTTGACTTTGCACAATACGTATCTTAACTTGTAAGGCAAGTTTTCTATGTGGACGTGACATAGTTAGCTTATTGCACAAGCTACCAACATGTGTGGCACGTGGTTAACTTGTTGACCAAGTTTCTAACCTATCAATCAAGTATAAACACATGTAAAATTAAAGCAGAATCTATGAAGCTTTTAAGAAGCTTTTTTAAAAGATATTATGAAATTAATCTACTTTTACCTACTTCTACATACTTATATTACTTAAATAATAATTATAGTAAATATATGTCAATGACATTATCCCCCCATCTTAGGACGAGTTCTACAAAGAGCGATAATCACATGTCAAGGAAATCTAAGATGCGGCAAATTATATTTGCGACGTATTTTGATCTTTGTTCTCTTCAAAGATGATTGATAAGGCCTCTCAAATATTGATAGTATTCCATACCAAGGTGAAAAGACCACCCAGTTATTTGATTGTTGTTGAGGCCTTCATAACTTCCTTCAAATAAAACATTTGGAACATTGTCAGGAGTTGTTCCTACCTCTAATAAAATCACCAAACATTGGAAGTCCCTTCCAAGGTCGTTATATCAAATGTGTTGTATCTCACCATCTATTTGAGGAAGAACATGTTGTTCTTGAGGATCTTTGTCTCAATTGCGTTGTCTTAAAGGTTATAATAATCATAATGTCTCGTCCGACAGTCAACAAATAAAGGTTCTTGAGTCGAATCTTCTGGTTGTTGATTCTCCATCTCTTCTGTGTCACAATTACAAAGAAGCTACAAACAAAGAATGAAAGTAGAATGTTATTTTGTTTAGATCTTGTTTCTTTTATAAGGGAAGTTTTTATCTTGATTTTGATGGATGTTGTCAATGAAAAGCCTCTACCACCTTTTCTATATTTGCAAGATTCTTTACTGGCTTCCATATGTGTTCACTAATATCATATCCATGCCAATGGATAAGATATTCTAATTTATTTTGGCACCACCTTGAATCTAAGATTTCTTCCACTTTAAACTGTTTATTAATGTCCACTTTTATATGAAGAGATGGAGCTTATCTTCTTTTTGGTATGTCTATTATCTTATATGATTCAAGAAGAGATACATGGAATATTGGATAGATTTTCATTGACTTTGGTAGGTGTAAACAATATGCAACTGGATTGATTTGTGCAGAAATAGAAAATGGTCCAAGCCTTCGATAGTCCAACTTGTCAGAAGGATGAGTGGTCTTCATATTGTGATGAAGTAACCATACCTTGTCACTTATGTAGAATGGTGATTGTTTCTTTCGATAGACATCCGCATTGATCTTTTGTTGTTCTTGAACTTCTTTTAACTGCGCCTTCATTATTGCATGTAGCTTTGACAAATGATTTGTCAAATCTTTCGCCATAGGATTATCAACTTTTGAAAAGTCAAAAGTATCAAGTTGTGGATGATAACCATAATTGGTAAAGAAAGGTGTTTATTTTATAGAAGAATGTACTGTATTTTTATAAGCAAATTTTGCCAATAGCAAAAGAGTTGTCTAATTATCTTATTGGTAGTTGATGGTACATCTTAAATACTACTCCAAAACTTAATTAACACACTCCATTTGTCCATCAGTTTTAGGATGGAATGCTGAAGATAGTTTTATATCTACTTTTAAAATCTTGAAAAGAATCCGCTAAAATCTTGATACAAACTCAGTTCCTCAATTTGATATAATATCTTTAGATAATCTATGATAGTGATAAATGTTATCAAGAAAGAGCTTAGCTATTTCTTCACCTGTGATAGATTTTATACATGGTATAAAATATGCCATCTTAATAAAGCGATCTACTATCACAAATATAGAGTCACAAGTACTTGAGATTGGAAGATCTGTGATGAAATCCATAGAAACAGAAGACCATGGTTGTTTTGGAATAGGCAATGGTTGAAGAAGTCTCTAAGGTTGATGACGAGGAGTTTTTCACCTTAAACAAATGTCGCATGACTGAACAAAATCTTTTACACCATTCTATATTTGTGGCCACCAAAAATCTTTGGATATTAGTTCCAAAGTTTTATTGTATCCAAAGTATCTTACTGCTAGAAAGTCATGATGAGCTTGAAGAATATATAATTGAGCTTTACCTTCTAGAACATATAAGCGTCCCTCAAAATATAATAGATTGTTCTTGAATTCAAACTTGGAAGTACCATGAGGCTTTTAAGGATTTCTCTTAATATCACAAATAAGAGGATCAAAAGACATACTTGACTGAACTTGCTTAATGAAAGTTGAATCAACAATTAGTATTGATTTCATTACTTAAAGATGAAGATGCTCTAGTTTCAAAAAAATTATCCATTGTTGATTAAAAGTAGCATCTCCTTCCTTTGGTACAAGGTAAGATCGTCTAGAGAATGCATCTGACAAACCTTATTGTTTTCTCAGTCGATAAGTGATCTTGAATTCGAATCTTGATAAAAAGATACTCCAACGGACTTGGCACCGATTCAAAATATGTGTTGACATAAAATATTGAAGATTCTTATGATCCATATATATGATGATTAGACTAGGAGCACTTTCTAGATAATAGCACCATTCTTAAAACGAATCCTCAATTGCAAGAAGTTCTTTGTTATGGTTCTTGTAGTTGATCTAGGCTGCTTAAAATTTTTTAGAAAGAAAAGCTATTGGGTGAAGTTTATCATTTGTTCCCATTTGTGACAATAAGACATCCAAAGCAAAGTCTGATAAATTTTGTTTCTGTAAAAAATGCCTTAGAAAAATTGACGCGATATAAGATTGGTGTAGAAATAAAGGTTGTCTTCAAAGCTTCAAATGCTACTTCCGCTTCTTGATTCTATTGAAGTTTGTCTTTATAAGTGAAATGTATAAGTGGAGCTGCAACTTGAGAGAAGTCTTTGATGAAGATCTGATAGTAGTTGGCAAATCCTAAAAAGCATTGGACATCTTTTACCATTTTTGAGATCTTCTAATCCATAATAGTTTGAACTTTTTTAGGATCCATCATAAGTCCATCATTTGAAATGATGTATCCTAAGAAGTCGACTAGAGTAGTGTGAAATACACACTTTTCTATTTTGGCATAGAGTCCCGCATCTCTTAGTTTTTGTAACATACGATGACCATGAAGTTCATATTCTTTTATATTCTTAGAATAGATTAAGATATCGTCTAGGTAATAGACAACAAAATCATCTAAAAATTCTCGAAAGACATCATGCATTAGATGTTGGAATGTTGTTGGTGTATTTATAAGTCCAAAAGGCATGAAATTGTATTCAAAATGTCCATACCTTGTTCAAAACACATTCTTCCATTCATCTCCTTTTTTGATGCCTACCAAATTGTATGCTCCTCATAGATCTATTTTTGTATAGATCTTAGTTTAATTCAACTGATTAAGGAGTCCAGATATCAAAGGTAGCGGGTACCTATTCTTGATGGTGATTTTATTGAGTCCTTGATAATCGACATACATCTGCAATGATCTATCTTTTTTCTTCACCAATAAATTTGAAACTCCTGCTAGACATTTGAAATAGCATATGAAATTCTTAGCTAGATTTTTTTTAATATACTCCTTGAGTTTAGCCAACTCATTTTGTGATAAACTGTAGATTGGTC
Organism: Physcomitrium patens; assembly: GCF_059467195.1. Taxonomy (NCBI): domain Eukaryota; kingdom Viridiplantae; phylum Streptophyta; class Bryopsida; order Funariales; family Funariaceae; genus Physcomitrium; species Physcomitrium patens. Next base: position 1,596,362 of record NC_143434.1, read on the forward strand.
CAAATGGTAGTTGTGCTCCTTTTTGAAGGTCAATTGAGTAATCATAGGTATAATATTTTGAAAGAATATTCACATTCTTCTTATCAAATACATCTTGAAAATCTTGATATTGGCTTAGAATGTTAGTTGAAGTCTTTCTACTAGTAGAAATAGGTGCGACATAAATGACACAAGGTGATTCTTCTTTTACAATATGCGAAAAAGCTCTTGCACCTATAAATACAAATTTAATTGTACTAGACTTATGAATTTCTCCTTGATTAATTATGCTCTTAGTTATACTTTCAAAAAAGTCAAGACTACGAGAAGTCCAATCTATTTTAGGATTATATTTTTTTAGTCATAATAAACCTAAAATGATTAGATTAGAAGAAGATCCAATGATACTGAATATTACAAAGCTACTATGACCATTAGTTGCTACTTCTATTGGAAGGATTTTATGAGTAACATCTCTTGAAGACAATGGATGACCATCTATGACTTTTATATGAATATCTATGACTTCTTCACTAAAAGTATGCTATTTCTTTTAGCAAATTTTTCATCTAAGAAACATGCTGAGGCTCTTGAATCTAATAAGGTAGAGGCTTTGTGATGTTTAGGTCCTAAAATAACATTTATCGTAAAACAAAGAGAGGGTTTTGAGGAAAAAATAGGACCTTCACTAGGTGTTGTAAAAAGTTTCAACCACATGGTCTTTATTGTACATGGATGAACTCGTTTTTTGACATACTATCTTCTTTGATATCCGTATTCCTCATTTTGTGGTAACATTGCTTCTTTGGATAATGTTGAGCTGTGTGCTTAGGTTCTCCACAATATAAGCACAATCCTTTGTGATGACGACGAGTCTTTTCTTGCTTAATAAGACGTTTAAAACATATTGCATGAATTTGCATATCTTCTACTTTTGAATGTATGTATTGAAGAGATGTTGGTGTTGCCATTGAATTATAGTAATATTGAGGTCTACTTATACAGTTCTCAAATTGAAATTTAAAAAGACGATTGTTGTACTTCTTAGCAAAATCAATTGCTCGACTCAATGTTTGAAGATCAGGTAAGTTGAACATTAATTTTTTTACCTCATATTGTAATCCATAGAGAAATTGGCTGATATAAGCAGCATCATCCTACTTAATATCAGTTGCAAGTTGTCAAAATTGTGAAGCATACAATGTTACTGATGGATTGTTTTATCGTAAAATATGGATCTTGTTGGTTGTAACTCGAATTGCATCATATTCTCTATACATAGATCAAAACTCTGCCAAAAAAGCCTCCAAATTATCCAATATTAGATCTCGTCATTCAAAAAAAGATGAAAACCATGATAATGCTGATCCTAAAAGAAATATACCAATGAATTTAAGTTACAATCATAGAATTGGATAGCTTTGGGGTTGAAGTTCAATCACAAGTTGTACTTAGTTGATAAGTCCTCTAAATTTTGATCTGATGCCATCAAACTTCTCAGGTAGGGCAATTCTTGGTTTTCTAATATTGGAAGGATGTTCTACCATAGGAGAATGGACATGATTTGGTGCAGATGTTGAAGCATTTCTAATCATTTCTATATCTTCACTTCTTGCTAATCTTGTTGCTCCTTGTAGTGGTAAATTGAATTGATGCATTACAAGCATTAAGTCCTTCAATTGCTCTTGCATTTGTGCCATTGTACTCTTCATTTTAGCAAGTTTTGCCATGATAACACTTAGAAAAGAGAAGATGTTTAATATCGCTTAAGACAAATAGAAGAGAGGACTTGAGAACAAAGAAAATACTAAGAATAATATCAATTTAGAAGAGGGTAATCTGTAACTTCTAATACGCTTATGTCTTATCAAGAGAAAGGAATAATCCACTCTTAATGAAGATTAGACAAAGTTTTGATATTATAAGCGCACTCTTGTCAATCTGTCAAAGATAAGAACTTGATAAAAACAAATAAATAAGTGAGACTTTTTTCAAAAAAAGATGACAAAATAGAAATAACTAAATATATATATATATTAAAAAAAAAAACCGATATATCAGCATGTTTCTTAGATGCTGATATATAATAACTAAATATATATATATATATATATATTAAAAAAAAAACCGAAATGGCTATTGCCAAAAGATAAGAAAACTAAAGACTCTTGAAACTAGACTAGAAGCAAGAAAAGAGTTGACAAGAGTGAAGAAGGCTTCATTCTTGCCTCTATATATACTATCTACCTAGGAGCTACGTGGCGACATTCTATAAGACCTCCAAAAATGTGTTGACTTTGCACAACACATATCTTAACTTGCAAGGCAAGTTTTCTATGTGGATGCTACATAGTTAGCTTGTTCCACAAGCTACCAACATGTGTGGCACGTAGTTGACTTGTTGACCAAGTTTCTAACCTACCAATCAAGTATAAACACATGTAAAGTCAAAGTAGTGTCTATGAAGTTTTTAGAAAGCTTTTCTAAAAGATATTATGAAATTAATCTATTTTTATCTACTTCTATCTATTCATATTATTTAAGTAAAAATTATAATAAATATATGTCCGTGACACAAGGTGGTTTGTATGGAGCATGTCTAGAAGTTAAGATAAGAATTAGAGATATGGAAGTAGAACAAAATTTCTATGTGCACAATTTTGTTACTTAATTTATCATTTTAGAGCAATCTTATATCACAACTATAAAGATAGTCACCAAGGTTTTAGATAATGGCTCTCACTATGTTAGAATCAAGGACTATGATAGAAAAAAATTAGTAAAATTTCTAATGATAAGATTAGATTATGAATAAAATAAAGATCAATTGAAAGAAGCTTCTTTAAAGATCAATAAGGAATTTTTGGATTTCTAAAGAGCATCTTTATAGCATGGAGGTATAAAGGTGTAAGTGAATATTTTATCCATACACTCTACCATGTAGATATCTTTGAGTGTGGATTTTTGGATTTAACAACTTTGGAGGTTTTGAGATTTCAAAAGATTGAAGGCTTAGATCATATGTATAAGGGTTGGGTGAAGAAATATGAAAAAAATTTAAAAAGTTGGATGTGATTTTAAGTGGCGAGTGTATTTTTGATGTTATCAAAAAAAAAGATTTAAAGATAATTATATGAGAATTTTAGAAGAATTGGCTTTACATATAGATAGAAGATGAGCTAATATTGTTGTAGAGCTTCACTCAAGGTAAGTATATGAAGAAATTTTGAAGCTTTTGAGCCTTAACTTTTTGATCAATGGTTCAAAAGTGATACAATTCATAATGGTTTTGATTCTAATGACATTGGTATTGAGGTCTAATTCTTTGGCATATATCACAATGTGTGCAAATTTAAAAGAAATGAATATTGTGATGCATTTAATTTAAATATATCAAAGTTATTTAAAGGGTAATTAATTTCACTTGTAGGAAGAGAAGAACATAATGCTAATATAGTTATGAGTTTGAATGGAATTTAAAATAAGAAGCTATTGACTTGAATAGATTATTTGAACTTGAGGATATTGACTTTTAAGATAAATATTCAATTATATAGTAGTTCAAGGCGAGTATTGGAAGAAGGTTAAGGTGAAGGTTTTAGAATCAAATAGAATCAACAAAGTTTTTGAGAGGAGAAATTCAATGCTAATTTGGAATTTTTTATACTACTTCTTGTATTTTTATTTTTTTACATTGATATTTGAAAAGAAGCTAAATCTAATTAGGTACTTTTTAATAAGCTCTAACATAAAAAAAATGGAGTTGTGAAGAGGGAGATCCAAGAAAATTTTTAGGAAGGAAATTACTAGAATTTTTTAGAAGAGAGATTCAATATTGGTTCAAGGTTTTTTACACCATTTCTTGCATTTTTATTTTTTTGTATTGATATTTGGAGAAAAGCCAGATCTAATTTTTAGCTTTCCAATAAGTCTTAGTACATAAGAAATAAAATTGTCATAAGAGAGATTCAAACAAATTTGTGGAAGGAGGTTGCTAAAGTTTTTGAGGAGCAAATTTCAAGACTGATTTGAGGTTTTCTATGCCATTTATTAGATTTTTTTTATTTTTTTATTCTCAATGAGCTAATTTTTTTTAAAATTGAATTATTAATAAATAAATTATATATATTTTAGTGAAAGGATTTTAAAATTTGAGATTAGAGTTAGAAATTGGGTGCATCATAGTACAAAAAAGAAATTAATCTATAAATTATACCTAGCCTTTGAGCTGCCTTTTATATTTGATTTCATTTGAGACAACATTGTGCCTTTTTATAACTTACTTTTGATCAAGGATTCCATGTTTTCGTAAGGAGACTAGCCTTCTTCACAACATTTTAGAAGTCTTATAAGACATTGCTACATAATTCTTGATTAAGAATATATATAAAGGCAAGAATGAAGCCTTCTTCACTCTTGTCAACACCTTTGTAATCTTTAGTCTTGTTTTGAGACTTTTTGGTCTTCTTATCTTTAACAATAGCCATTTTAGTTTAATACTATATCATCTTTGAATGATCATCTAATCTTTTTGAGTGGCATAAGAGTGTATTGACATTTTAGTTCTTTGAAGTTTATGTCTTTAATATTCCTTATTTATTTTGAATGGTAATCTTTCAATAAATATCTTTCAAAGGTGAGAGGAGGCTCAAAGGTGGTGGCCACATCTCCACCATCCAAATCAAAAAAACCTAACTAAGTTCAAGAGTCTACAATCTCTCTAAACCTAAATCCAATTTTGAGGTTGGAAATGCTTATAAGTCAAAAACTAACATCTTTTTGATAAAATTAATACCACCAAATGTTTCTAAAATACATTTTTATTCTAAGATTGACTATTCTTAAGCCAAAATTCAAGTTCTAAATCATCAAAATTAATTAATTTACTAATTTAGTTATAAGTTTTAACTATAATTCTAATTTTAATCAATCTACTTAGAGATCAGCAAGGTTTCTTGCCATCAAAGCCATCATGATCACCATTCTTCAATTTAAGCTCCTTTAAATACAAACTCCTAGCAAATCTAAGATCCAATTGCAATTTGGCCTTAAATTAATATACTTGTAATTTTTTCCTTTTCTCCAATTTTCAATTCCAAATATTGATTAAAATCACTAAGAGAAGAAAATTCCATCACAACAACTAGCTCACCTCCATCTTCTAGAAATCATCATTAATTTAACAATTAGACTTTATATTTTTAATCTATTTAAATTATGTTATAAAATTTTAGTTGAAAAAATCTTAAAATTAAATAGAAAGATAGAAAAATTAGACTTAAGAAAATTCATAACCATAGTCAAATTAAGAATTAGTCTTGGGGTTGAAAACTAAGTTTGTGGATTGATTCAAGATATAATTTCTAAGACTTAGAAGAGAAATTCTACTAAAATTCTAATTTTAATACTAAAAGAGAAATTAAATTAAAATAAGAAAAAAAATAATGTACCTTTTAATTTAATATTTTTATATTTTTTAACAACCTTTTATTCTAATAATTAAAATTATCTACCAAATAATAACCTAAAAATATGAATTAAGTCATAATTAATTAAAAAAAACTAATTTAGATTCATAAGTTAATCATATTAATATTAAAATTAATAAAAATATGTTAAAAATCACAAAAATAATTATAACTAACCTTTGGAGCTATTAATTGTGTTCTCATACTCTTTTAGTACATCCAACTCATTTTGCAATAAGCTGTTGATTGATCCAAATTGTGGTTGAGATTCTTCTAATAGATTAATTGAATAATCATAGAATCAATGCTCAAGAAGAATATGTACATTCTTCTTTTCAAAAATGTTCTAAAAATCTTGATATTAGCTAGGAATACCACTTGACATCTTTCCACCATCAAAAATAGGTATGACATATATAGCAAAAGATGGTCGATCTTTTGTTGCATACATAAAATCTCTTGCACATACTACTAAGAGTTTAGATGTACTAGGCTTATCTATTTCTACTTCATTATCAAAATTTTGGATTAGATTATAAAAAATATTAAGGTTATAAAAAATCTAATTTTTTTAAGGATTATATTATTTTAACCACAATTATCATAAAATAATTAAATTAAAAAGAAATCTTATCACATTAAATATTACTAAACTATTATGATTTTTAATTCCTATATCTAAAAGAACACAATTATGAGTAACATATATAGAAGACAATAAACAATCATCTATGATTTTTATATGTATGGATTTTGTTTTCTTGACTAAAGATATTTCTTATTTTTTGATTAAGTCTTTATCTATAAAATAAGCTGAGGCTATTGAATCTAATAATATAAAAAATTTGTAATTTTTAGATCCTAAATATACATCTATTACAAAATAAAGTGAGGGATCTAAGGAAAAAATAGAATCTTTATTAGGTATTGCATATGATTTTAGTCATAAAATTCCTATTGTACCTAAAAAAATTCATTTTTTGACACATTATCTTTTTTAGCAATTATACTCTTTATTTTGTAATTGCATTATTTTTTTGGATAATGATGAGTAGTGTACTTAGCTTCTCTATAATATAAGTACAAACCCTCTTGATGACGTTGAGTCATTTCTTGCTTAGTGAGGGATTTAAAATGTATTGTACAATTTACAATGATTCTAATCTTCATAAATATGTTTCTAAAAACTTAGAAGTTGATATCATTACTTGGCTTCTTCTTCTTTAACCAAATCTTTGTTCTTGATGCCTTTTAAATAATTAATTGTCACATACAATGGCTTAAGTAATAAATTATTTCAAAGATTTTTCTTTTGTCATTATCAATAACAAATCTTTGATATTATCCTTTAATCCATATTGAAATTGATTGATGAAGGCTTTATCATTCCAATCCATGTTATAAGTAAGGTTTTGAAATTTAGTAGCATATATGGTAGTTGATTGTGATTATTATCATAAAGATAAGAGCTTAATCTCTACTACTCTTTTTCAATTACTTTCTCCTAATATAGTTTTAAGCACTTCTAAGAATGAATTCAAATCATAAAGGAGTTGTAAATCCTTTTCTATCAAAGATGCAAATCAAAAAAGAGTACTTCCAAATGAAAGTGTATCTATGAATCCAACTTGAGTAAATCCATGAGGGTATTGGAAGAAATGCAACCTTAAATAGAACTTGACTTGTTGCAAAAATCCTCAAAATTGTGATCTTATTCTATCAAACTTTTTAGACATATTAATCTCTATCCGTATTATACTTGTAGAAGCAAAACTTATTGAATTTAATTGGGAGCTTGATTTATTTTTTTCTTTCAACTATACAATTTCTTGAAATATATTGTGAACTTCTTTCATAGGCATAGGATTAGTATTTCTATGGTTGGTACTTATAATGCATGAAATTTCTATTCTAAACATATTAACAAATTCTTGAAGATCAGCAATAGTTACAAATTTATTCTCACTTTTGCCAAGTGTAGCATTGATGATGTTTCCTTTCTTTTCAAACAACTTAACGAATCTACAAATCAAATCAAAGGAAGATAATCTGCAACCTCTAATATTAAATAAAAATTTCTATAAAGAGGGATAATTTACTCTTTTTAAAGAAGATATTAGTATAAAAAATCTAAATAGTTTCTTTAAAAGTGGATAATTTGTGACCTTTAAAATACAAAAATAGAAGTGAGATAATTCACTCACTTTTAAAACAAGACAAGAATAATAAGTTAGTACTATTGTCAAACTATCAAGGACATAAAGCTTGAAAAATAAAATCCTCAATACACTCTTGTGTTACTCAAAAGAACTAAAAAGTCATTCAAAGATGGTATGGTATTAAACTAGAATGACTATTATAAAAGATAAAAAGATTAAAAAGTCTTCAAAGAAGAATAAAGATTAGAAAGGCATTGATAAGAGTGAAAAAAGCTTCACTTTTGCCTCTATATATATTCTTAACTAGGAGCTATATGGCAATGTTCTATAGGATCTTTAAAATGAGTTGACTTTGTAAGACACATATCTTAACTTGGAAGGCAAGTTTTTTATATATGTGCCACATAGTTCACAAGCTACTAACATGTGGTTAATTTATTAATTAAGTTTCTAGTTTATCAATGAATTACAAATACATGTAAAGTCAAAGCAACATGTATGAAGCTTTTAGGAAGCTTCACTAAAAAATATTATGAAATAAATTTATTTCTATTTATTTCTATTTAATTATATAAATAAATATTAAAATAAATATGTGTATCCATGATAAAAGCATACAATATTATAAATTAATTTTTTTATTAAAAAATATAGATCTTATTTATTGTAACACAAATTGTATTATATTTATTATACATGGATCCAATCTTTGCTAAAAATACCTCCAAATTATCTAATTTGAATCATGTCATTCAATAAGAGATGAAAATCATAATAATATTGAATTTAAAGGAAGTATATCAATAAATTTTATCTATGATCTTCAAATTAGGTAACTTTAAGATTGTAGTTCAATTACATGTTGTACCTTATTGATAAATCTTCAAAATTTTGATCTTGTACCATTAAACTTCTTGAGCAAGATAATTCTTGGTTGTCTAATGCTTGAATAATATTTCACCATAGAAAGAGTAGCATGATTTGATATAAATGATGAAGTAGTACTAATTATCTTTATATCTTCACTACCTACCAATCTTATTATTCTTTGTGGTGGTAAATTGAGTTGAAGCAAAATAAGCATTAATTTCTTCAATTATTCTTATATTTATGCCATTAAAATCTTTATTTAAGCAAACTTCACTATGATTACAAAGAATAAGATGTCTAATATTTTACAAGATATGTAAAAAATAAGATTAAAAAATAAAAGAAATGCTAATAATAATATCAATTTAAAAGAAGGTAGTTGGAAACTTCTAATATACTTATATCTTATGAAGAAAAATGAATAATTGACAATAAATCAAGAAATAACAAAGCTTTGATATTATAAGTGTATTCTTATTAATTTATTTAGAATAAGAATTTGATAAAAAATAAATAAATAAGTGAGACTTTTTTCATAGAAATATATATATATATATATATATATATATATATATATATATATATATAAAGAAACTAAAATGTCTATTGCCAAAGACAAGAAAACTAGAGATCTTTGAAACGAGAGTAGAAGCAAGAAAGAAGTTGGCAAGATTGAAGAAGACTTCACTCTTACCTCTATATATACTATCTAACTAAGAGCTATGTAGCAATATTTTATAGGACCTTCAACATGTATTTAATTTGCAAATCATGTGTTTCAACTTGCAAGGCAAGTTTTTTATATGTGAGCTACATCATTAGCTTCTACTACAAGCTATTAATACATGCAACACATGACTAACTTATTGGCCAAGTATTTAACCTATTAATCACCTATAGACATGTATAAAAGTGGAACCATATTCATGAAGCTCATCTACAAGTTATTATAAAATTAATCTACTTTTACCTATTTCTACCTATTTATATTATGTTGACAACTAATAAAATAAATATATATGTATGTGACATAAGATTGACAAGAGATATTTAGCATAATTTGAAACTTACATAAGTTATTTGAAATTTCCAAGAAGGTATTCTAAACACCTTATATCTATATATATATATATATATATATGGATTATAAATCTAATTTCAAGATAAGATTAAATCCTCTATATTCAAATTTTTAATATATTTTTAAGTTGATTTTCAAATAACACAAAAATCTATCAAAGAAATTGCATTGGTATTAAAATGATAATAATATCTGGTAGAGCCTTCTAATAAACAACTTTTAAGGTTTGAAATTACTATAGAATAAAGAAGTTGCTAAAGAGAAGAAATTAAAGTTTTATTATAATATTAAGTTTCAAGATTAGTATAATAAGCATGTATAAAATCATATATAAAAGTAAATAAACATATGTGTTTTATCTAAAATATATTTTAATATATTATTTATAATTTAATTAATTAAAAATATTTTTATTTTTTAAAATTTAGATAGTTTAAAAAATAAAAATATTTCTTTATAACCATATGTATTATATTAAATATTTATTTATAATAATAAAATATTATAATATTTTTCATTGTGATATAAAAATTAAGCTAAAACTATCATTACATACTTAATTTGAATATAATAATAATTAAATTTAATTTTTTATTTCATAAAATATAATAATAATTAAATTTGAGATAGAAATAATATTTAAAAATCTTCAAATATTATAAAATATTTAAACAAAAAAAATTATATTAGTTAAATATATTTTATAATAGATTTTTTTTAAAATTTTATTACATACTTATAAGCATATTAAAATATAAAAATATTTTAAGAAAATATTAGTTTTTCAGTTTTTTAAAAATAAGCTATTTTAATCATATATTACAAAATATTTAAATTAGTCACATATCTGTTATCAGATTGATTCTAAACGAATAGAAAGATTTGTTTTTTAATATTATGATAAATTTAAAATTTATTATGTTTTTAAAATAATATTTTTTTAGAAATTTAGAAGAAACTTAAAAAAAAATTATGTTAGAAGATTTTAAATATTTTGAAACATGTCAAAAGAACATTAATTTGATTCCATTATTTTTTATCTCATGATATATATTTTTAATTATATAGACTTTTATATAATTATTTTAGTTATATAAGTTAAATTTTAGAATTTAAAAATTATTTTTTTAGAAATTAATTTATAAACCTCATCAACCTACCAATTACCTATAGTTCCATATAAAGGCAAAGCTACATCTATAAAGCTTCTTTATAAGATATTATTAAATTCTTTTACTTTTACTTACTTCTACTTACTCATATTATTAAAGCAATTATTGGAATAAATATAGATGTTTGTGATATGCATAGCATCTTAATAAGAAAGATATTTTTGTATTATGATGTAATTAATAAGTGAAAGAAAAAAATTAACATTACCTAATAGAGAAACTTATTTTAAAATATAGTAAAAAATTACATTAGAATCATAGATAATAGTTAAAATAAAATATTATAATGAATAAGTTCTAATTTTACACTTTAAAAATAGATTTTATTAATTTTTAAGGACATAAATAAGACAAAAAAGATAGATTAGAAAAATTAATAACATGTAAATCTTAAGATAGAAATAAATAGTAGCTTCCAGAAAAAATTACCTAAAAAAATTATATGTTGGTCAATTATGAACTTGGTCAAAATAAGATCTTAAGGCACTAATTGTAAAACTATAAATATTTTGGGATTTTTTTGTTAATTGGAGAGCAAAAAGAAACAAAAAAAATTGCTATAATATGATTATACATTGATTTTAAGTGATTTGAATTAATATTAAATATTTTAGAGCTTGAAATCAAATTCATATAGAGTCTTAGAATTTAGATATTATAAATTAATAAAGATTTCTTTAATCTTAGATACTCTACTTGCTAGATTAAAATAAATTTGTGCAAATATTTTTAAAACTTAGTCATCAATTATTTTTTCAATTTTAAGTATAAGTAAGTAATTCAATAAAGTTGTATTTTTGTTGAAAGATTATCATCAAGGTTAAAAAAAAAAATATGGCCAACACTTGAGAAATTAATAAGCTTTTTCTTCCTATATGTAAATTCAATTCTTCTTTCAATTTTTATGCATGTTGTTAACCATCAAATTTCAATGTGTGTAATTTTTTTTTAAAAAATCAATAATTTAATTAATAGTTATTGAGGTTTTAAAACTACTTTAGAATTTATTAGAATAGGTTAGGTTTTTGTTAGAATTTTATTATATTTTATAAAGATTTTTATAGGATATGATTAAAGTTCTTTTGAATTTTTATTGAAATTTGGTTTAAATCTAATTAGAATTTAAATAGGATTTAAGTATAATTTTATATAATTTTATTAAAATTCGATTAAAGTTTGATTAAATTTTAATTTAATTATATTAGTAATTATGTAGGATTTATATGGAATTGATTAGAATGTGATAAGTTATATCTAAGTTTTCTCTAAGATTGATAAGATGTACTTAAGATAATAAGGAGCTTATACATGGTATTCAAATTTGACAATAGATGTTTCTAAATACCTTATGCATAATTTTGGATTGTAAATAAAACTTTTAAGTAAGATTAAATCTATCTACAATCAAATACTTAGGACATTTTTAAATTAGTTTATACATAATATGATAGTATTGTGCACATATAACATTTTAACAAGAAGAAAAAAACTTTATATATTTTTCACAAAAGACCTTGTGCTATAATATTACAAATGATACAAAACATGTAGAAGCTTTAAAATACATTATGAGCAAACTACTACATGGTGTAGATCTTGCACAAAGGTAGAATGTCAAAAGAATTATTAATAAATAAAAAATCATATTCTACAAGAAGGCACATAATATATAAAGTTTCTCTTATACAATTATGGAAGGAGGATAAGTTATCTTTGCTATTATTTGACAAAATGACCATCCCTTGCAAGCATTGTCAAGGTCTTTATTGGATAAATTAATATGTATTTAATAATTTAAAGGTGACTATACTTTAATACATATTGCAGTAATAATAAATTCATCATTTCTTCACTTAATCCTCTACCAAAATTGTTATGCAACTTATTAGAAGATATTAGCTACAATCCTAAATAATTATGTAAAAACATATCTATTGATAATAATATATTAACTTTTGCATCTATTAGAATAAGAATTGATTAGTGTTTTATGTACAATTATAACTATTGTCACTATCAATATAGATAGTTATATCAACAAATGAATAGTCTTCTTTTCTTTAGATATAAAACTTTTCAGTTTTTCTAATAATGTATATTTTTAATATACAAACTTAGAATAAGAAGATTTCAAATTTTGTTAGCTTAGAATAAAAAATGATGGAAGCTTGCATTATTTTTTACTCTAAGCTAACAAAATTTACAAAGCTCTATTATTATTATTGGATAGAAATTAAATAATCTATAGAAGATCTATATGTCCAACTTTTTATGCTTTGTAAAAAAAATCTAACAAAAAAATATGTCAATTTTAGATGAAGTTTTTTCAATTATAGTTAGATACAACAACAATGATAATTTTAAGAAAAAATTTATTATAATCAAAATAATTAATTGGAGTCTTTGCCATATTTTTGTATGACATCTATCTTATTCACATCTTTATTATATGCTTTTATTCTCAAATATGTAAGATAGATGGAGTCCAACCATAACTTTGAATAGATTTAAAGAAATGGAAGTGCATTAATTATTGAGGATGAAGATGTAGTCATAAGTTCTAAACATATAACTCAACTACAATTTTGTAGTTTTATGCTTTAAATGTATGTAGGTGACACCTTGCTTCTTCAAGCTATTTTACTTCTTCAATAATATGTGATACATGAATATGCAAACATATAGTAAAATTACCTAAACTTTATTTGTAAAAACTCAAAAGATTTATGGAGTGATTTTTATTGCAAAAATAAAGATGTACTTATTATTGAAAATTATAATACAATAGAATTAAGAAAAAAAATATTACTTAATTATTATTCTAAAGATGGTTGAGCCACATAGTATAACTATATTAAAATAGAATAGCATAAATAAATAAGTTTGGATATCTAAATTTATTCATTTTTTATTATATTCAATTTTAGATGGCTAAAAATTTAAGTAGAATGTTAAAGATATGAATTTTAATAGAATTATAAAGAAACAATATATTTTTTTTCACTCAAAAAGAAAAAATAGACAAATAAAAAATAGAAATAAGCTAAAAACTAGAATAACAATCACCATATAAAAAAAATTAGAAATTCTTAAGATAAGACAAAAATACAAGAAAGAAATTGACAAAAGTAAAGAAGGTCTTATTTTTGCTTCCATATATACTATTTAATTAAAGAGCTATATAACAATGTTTTATAGATTATCTAATATGTGTCCAACTTATAAAATACATGTTTAATTTGAAAGACATGTGTCTAAATTTCAAAGAATTTTTTTCATATATGCACTATATGGAAAACTTATAAAATAAGTAGTTAAGATGTATGATATATGGCCAATTTCTTAACCAAGCTTTTAACCTACTAAATATCAAAAATTACTTATAAAGTCAAATCTACATCTATAAAGCTTTTAAGAAGCTTTTCTATAAGATATTATCAAATTTATTTAGTTTTATTTCTATCTAAATTTTTTTATTTTCTTAATTATTAATGTCCAATGATATCAACAATATAGATCTTTTACTTGCTTAAAAAGAAAAAGATTAGTTGGACATTATTAGTTGGATAATTTAAGTGAAAGTAATTAAGTATTTTATTGCAAAAAATGATAATTTGTTTTTGATATTTTAATGTAAAATTATAAATTATTAATTTTTTTAAAAAAAGATTTATTGTATTTACATATTTTTATCATTTTAAAAAAGATTCATAATTTTTTTATTCTAAAATAATATAATTTAGTAGTTTTTGCTAAGCTTCTAAATCTAAATATTTATCTTAAAGCATATAATTTATTAATGATTCTTAAAATATTGAAAATCCAAATGCTCCATGTATAGAAAATAAAAAGTTTAGATAAAGCTACTCTCATGATTAAATTTTAAAATATAATGCAATGAATATAGATATTCTATATATTGATATCACAATGGTTGTTCTATATTAACAATAAAACCTCAATACACTCTTATGTGACTAAAAAAGGGTAGAAATTTATTCAAAGATAGTATAATATTAGAATTAGAATGGCTACTACGAAAGATAATAAGACTAGATACTGTTAAAATAAGACTAAAGGCAAAAAAGGCATTAATAAGAGTGACAAAAGTCTCATTCTTGCCATTATATATACTATCTAACTAAAAGCTATATGGCAACATTTTATAAGACCTCCAACTGTCAAGGACAAGAACTCGATGAAAAATAATTCAGACAAGCGAGCCTTCACTCAAAGAGAGGTAACAAAATATATATAAACAAGTATATATATTGAAATAGAAACTGGAATGGCTATTGCCAAAAGACAAGAAAACTAGAGACCCTTGACTTACAAGGTAAGTTTTTCTACGTGTAGGCCACATAGTTAGCTTGATCTTCAAGCTAACAACATGTGTGGCACATGGCCAACTTGTTGACCATGTTTCTAATCCAAAAAGTCAATTAAAGACACCTATGAAGTCAAAGTAGCATCTAGGAAGTTTCTAGGAAGCTTCTATATTAAATATTATAGAATTAATTTATTTTTATCTACTTTTACTTACTTCTACCTATTTCTATATGTAATTATTAGCTTACATGATTATGGCCGTGACATTACCCCCCCTTCTAGAGACGAGTTCTACGAGGAGCTGTCATCATATGTTGAGGAAATCTATGATGCGACGAATTGTATTCGCCACATACTCTGATCTCTGTTCTCTTCGAAGATGATTGATAGGGCCTCTCAACCATCGGTAGTGTCCCATACCAGGGCGGGAAGACCACCCAGTTATTTGATCATTGTTGAGGCCTTCGTAACTTCCTTCGAATAGAATATTTGGAACACCATCAGGAGTTGTTCCTACCTCTAACAAAATCACCAAACATCGAGAGTCCCTTCCCAAATCGTGATACCAAACGCGTTGTATCTCACCATCTATTCGAGGAAGAACATGTCGTTCTTGAAGATCTTCATCTCGATTGCGTCGTCTTGAAGGTTGTGACAATCGTAATGTCTCGTCCGGCAGGTCAACAAACGAAGGTTCTTGAGTTGAATCCGCTGGTTGTTGGCTCTCCATCTAATTAGCGTCAAAAATGCAAAGAAGTTACAAACAAGAATAGGAAATTGAATGTTATCTTGCCTCAATCTTGTCTCTTTTATAAGAGAGATTTTCATCTTCGTTTTGATAGATGTCGTTGATGAAAAACTTTGACTTTAGCTGATGCATTTCCTAGATTCCTGGATGGCTCCCATGTGCATTCACTAATATCATATCCGCACCAATGAACAAGATATTCCAGCTTATTTCGGCGCTGCCTTGAGTCTAATATCTCTTCCACCTCAAATTCTTCATTATTATCTACTTCTATAGAAGGCGGTGGCATTTGTCTTCTTTTTTGTATATCCACTGTCTTATATGGTTCAAGAAGAGACACGTGGAATACAGGATGGATCTTCATTGACTCCGGTAGATGTAACCGATATGCAACTGGATTGATCTGTTCAGAAACAGAAAAGGGGCCAAGTCTACAATAGTCTAACTTGTCACAAGGTCGAGTAGTCTTGATATTGCGATGAAGTAGCCATACCTTATCACCCACGTTGATTTGTGGTTGCTCCTTACGATATAGATCTGCGTTTATTTTTTGTCGTTCTTGAGCTTCCTTCAATTGTATCTTCATTATTGCATGTAACTCTGACAACCGATTTGCCATATCTTCTGCTGCAGGATTATCAACTTTTGAAAAATCAAAAGTATCAAGTCGTGGATGATAGCCATAATTGGCAAAGAAAGGTGTTTGTTGCGTGGAAGAATGTACAGTATTATTATAAGCAAACTCTGCCAATGGCAGAAAGGTTGTCCAATTATCTTGTTGATAGTTGATAGTACACCTTAAATATTGCTCCAAGACTTGGTTTACGCGCTCTGTTTGTCCATCAGTTTGAGGATGGAAAGCCGAAGATAGCTTTATGTCCACTTTTAAAAGCTTGAAAAGGGTCCTCCAAAATCTTGACACAAATTGAGTTCCCCTATCTGATATGATATCTTTAGGTAATCCATAATAGCGATAGATATTATCAATAAAAAGCTTAGCTGTTTCTTCACCTGTGATAGATTTTGTACATGGCACAAAATGTGCCATCTTGGTGAAACGATCTACTATCACAAATATAGAATCATAAGATCTTGAGCTTGGAAGATCTGTGATGAAATCCATAGAAACAGAAGACCATGGTTGTTCTGGTATAGGTAATGGCTGAAGAAGTCCGTAAGGTCGATGACGAGGAATTTTTGATCTTGAACAAATATCACATGATTGTACAAAGTCTTTGACTGACTTCCACATTTGTGGCCACCAAAAATCTCTTGATATGAGTTCCAAAGTCTTATTATATCCAAAGTGCCCTGCTGCTGGAAAGTCATGACGTGCTTGAAGAACACGTAAACGTGCTTCTCCTTCTAGAACATATAGGCGTCCTTCAAAATATAATAGATTATTCTTGAACTCGAACTTAGAAGGATCATGAGACTTGGAAGAATTATTCTTGATATCATAAACAAGAGGGTCTGAGGACATATTGGACTGGATTTGCTTGAGAAAAGTTGAATCAACCATGAATGTTGATTTCATTGCTCGGAGATGAAATTGCTCCGGTTTCAAGAGGACCGTTCTTTGTTGCTCAAAAGTTGCATCTCCTTCTTTTGGTGCAAAATAAGAACGTCTAGATAGGGCATCGGATAAACCTTGTTGTTTTCCTGGCCGATAAGTGATAATGAACTCGAATCTTGACAAAGACATACTCCAACGAGCTTGACGACGATTCAACATGCGTGCTGACATGAAATACTCGAGGTTCTTGTGATCTGTATACACAGTGACTAGACTAGAAGCGCCTTCTAGATAATGACGCCATTCTTGAAAGGAATCCACGATCGCAAGAAGTTCTTTATCGTGGATCTTATAATTGATCTCGGCTGCTGAGAATTTTCTTGAATGAAAAGCTATCGGATGAAGTTTGTCATCTGTTCCCATTTGTGATAAAACTACACCCAAGGCAAAATCTGATGCATCTGTTTCCATAAAAAATGCCTTGGAAAAGTCAACACAATATAAGACTGATGCAGAGACAAACGATGTCTTCAAGGCTTCAAATGCTGCTTCCGCTTCTTGATTCCATTGGAATTTATCTTTACTAGTCAAGCGTGTAAGTGGAGCTGCAACTCGTGAGAAATCTTTGATGAAGATCCGATAGTAATTGGCAAATCCCAAGAAACATTGGACATCTCTTACTGTCCTTGGAATCTTTCAATCCATGATTATTTGGACTTTCTTAGAATCCATCATAAGACCATCATTTGAAATGATGTATCCTAAAAAGTCAACTTGAGTAGTGTGAAATACACACTTTTCCATCTTGGCGTACAATCCTGCATCTCTAAGTTTTTGTAATACTTGACGAACATGTATTTCATGTTCTTCGACATTCTTAGAATAGATCAGGATATTGTCTAGATAGCAGACGACAAAATTGTCTAAGAATTCACGAAATACATCATTCATGACATGTTGAAAAGCAGCTGGTGCATTCGTGAGTCCAAAGGGCATGACATTATATTCGAAATGTCCATACCTGGTTCGAAACGCAGTCTTCCATTCATCTCCTTCTTTGATCCGTACTAGATTATATGCTCCTCTTAGATCTATTTTTGTATAGATCTTAGCTTGATTCAACTGGTCAAGGAGTCCTGATATCAAAGGTAATGGATACCTGTTCTTGATTGTGATCTTGTTGAGTCCTCGATAATCAACACACATTCATAAAGATCCATCTTTTTTCTTTACGAATAGAATTGGAGCTCCTGCTGGAGATTTTGAATGGCGTATGAAATTCTTCGCTAAATTCTCGTCAATATATGTCTTGAGTTCAGCCATCTCATCTTGCGATAAACTATAAATTGGTCCAAATGGTGGCTGAGTTCCTTCCTTGAGGTCGATTGAACAATCATATGGGGCGATGCTCAGGAAGAATATCTGCATTTTTTTTCTCAAAAATGTCTTGATACTCCTGATATTGACTTGGAATGCCACTTGAAGTCTTTACGTTTTTAGAAATAGGTGCAGCATAAATAGCAAAAGTTGATCCTTCTTTTGCTGCGTGTATAAATGCTTTTGCACCTATCAGTACGGGTTTTACTATACTAGACTTATAATTTTTTACTTGGTTGGTAGAACTATTAATAATGCTCTGGGAAAAGTCAAGTTTACGCGAATTCTAATCTATTTGAGGGTTATATTTTTCTAGCCAGGATAAACCTAAAATAACTGGATTGGACGGGGATTTAATTATGTTAAAAGCTATGTAGCTATCATGACCGTCTATTGTTACTTTTATAGGATGAGTTTCATGAGTGACATCTCCAGAAGACAAGGGACGACCATCTATGACTTCTACATGTACTGGTTTAGGTTTCTATACAAAGGATATTTTACGACTTTTAACAAATTGTTCATCTAAAAAACATGCTGAGGCTCCCGAATCTAATAAAGCAGAGGCTTTGTAATTCTTAGGTCCTAAATATAAGTCTATTATAAAACAAGGAGAGGGTTCTGAGGAGAGGATAGGACCTTCATTAGGAATTGTACAAGGTTCCAGCTGCACGATCCCTATTGTAGCTGGACGAATCCGTTTTCCGACATGTTGTCTTCTTTGACCGTCGTACCCCTCATTTTATAGTTGCGTCATTTTTTTGGACAATGTTGAGCAGTGTGCTTAGGTTCTCCGCAATATAAACATAATCCTTCTTGACGACGACGAATCTTTTCTTGCTCAGTTAGGGGTTTAAAACGTACCGCGTCAATTTGCATGTCTTCTACTTCCGAATGTACGTTTGGCAAAGATGTTGATGTTGCCATTGAGTAATAACGTTGAGGTTCCCATGAATGATTCTCGGATCAAAATTTGAAAAGTCGATTATCACATTTTACCGCAAAATCGATTGCTTGACTCAAAGTTTGAGGGTCAGGTAAGTTGAGCATCAATTTCTTTACTTCGTATTGCAATCCATAAAGAAATTGACTGATGAGTGCAGCATCATCCCACTTGATGTCAATAGCAAGTTGTCAAAATTATGAAGCATACACTATTACTGAGCGATTTTCTTGTCATAGAATTCGGATCTTATTTGTTGCAACACGAGTTGCATCGTGTTCACCATACATAGATCGAAACTCCACCAAAAAAGCTTCCAAATTGTCCAATATTGGATTTCGTTGTTCAAAAAAAGACGAAAACCACGATAATGTAGAACCAGAAAGTAGAGTGCCAATAAACCTGACTTGTGATCCTGGAGTTGGATAGCTTTGCGGTTGAAGTTCAATTGCCAATTGTACTTGATTGATGAACCCTCGAAACTTTGATCTCGTACCATCAAATTTCTCGAGTAAGGCAATTCTTGGTTCTCTAGTGCTTATAGGGTGTTGTACAATTGGAGAAGGAACGTGATTTGTTGCAGATGTTGAAGCAGCTCCGATCATCTCTATATCCCCACTTTCTGCCATTCTTGTTCTTTCCTGTGTTGGTGAATTGAGTTGATGCATCGCAAGCATTAACTCCTTCATTTGCTCTTGCATTTGTGCCATTGCACTCTTCATTTCAACAAGCTCTGCCATAATAACACTAAGAAGAAAAATTTGTTTGATACTGCTCAAGACAAAAGAAAAGAAAGACTTGATAACAAAGAAGATACTAAGAACAATATCAGTTTAGAAGTGGGTAATCCGCAAACTTCCAATACGCTTATGTCTTGTCAAGAGAAAGGGGTAATCCACTCTTACTCAAGAAAAAATAAAGCTCTGATATTGTAAATGCACTCTTGTCAATCTGTCAAGGACAAGAACTCGATGAAAAATAATTCAGACAAGTGAGCCTTCACTCAAAGAAAGGTAACAAAATATATATAAACAAGTATATATATTGAAATAGAAACTGGAATGGCTATTGCCAAAAGACAAGAAAATTAGAGACCCTTGAAACTAGACTAGAAGCAAGAAAGGAGTTGACAAGAGTGAAGAAGCCTTCACTCTTGTCTCTATATATACTATCTAATTAGGAGCTAGGTGGCGACGTTCTATAGGACCTCCAATATGTGTTGACTTTGTAGGACACATGCCTTGACTTACAAGGCAAGTTTTTCTACGTGTGGGCCACATAGTTAGCTTGATCTTCAAGCTAACAACATGTGTGGCACATGGCCAACTTGTTGACCACGTTTCTAATCCAAAAAGTCAATTAAAGACACCTATGAAGTCAAAGCAGCATCTAGGAAGTTTCTAGGAAGCTTCTATATTAAATATTATAGAATTAACTTACTTTTATCTACTTTTACTTACTTCTACCTATTTCTATATGTAATTATTAGCTTACATGATTATGGCCGTGACACCAACATATGTACATCTTATGTGACTTTTTCTAACTTATAAAATAAGTTTTTTTACATGTGTGCTACATGATCAACTTGTATCACAAGTCATCAATATATGCAATAGCTTTTTAATTTGTTAGTAAAATTTTTAACTTATCAATCACCAATAAGTACATATAAAGTCACATTTGTATCTATAAAGCTTTTAAGAAGATTTTTTATAAGATATTGTTCAATTTATTTACTTTTAATTACATCTATTTAAATTTTTTATTTTAGATAAATATATATATATATATATATATAATATTATTTTTTGAAAGATTCCAAAAAGGCTTAAGATAGATAATTATTGAATTATAATATATAACTTATATTTGATTATAAAATATTATATATATATATATATATATATATATATATATAGAAGTAAAATAAGTTATATTTTTTTAAAAAAATAGTTAATATTTTAATATCTAAAATTATTTAAATATAATTTTTATATTTTTTAATTATTTTAATCTCTTTTTAAATACAAATATATTCTTTTATAAACAGATTCAAGTATTTATTTAATTATGTTTATAAGGATCAAAATCACATTTTTATTATTTTAAATTTTTTTTGAATATCTTAATTCTTACATCTTAAGAAATATAGATTATTTCTTCTATGCTTATGCATAGGAATAATCCTTATTCTTATAATATTGCTTTAATAATCATACATATTGTTTTAAGTGTTTAAAGTTGAGGTTGATGTCAAGGTCTAGGTTAATTTATTATTGTATAGATCTTAATTCATTTCTATATAAAATATAATAAAAGAAAGAAGTTACGAGAGATAGCCACGTTGACTAGGTAATGCATATGATTAAAAAGCAACCACCTTTCTGTAGATTTTTAGGAACAGAGTTATCAAATAGAATTCTAATTTTAATTTTTTGAATATATTAGATTTTTTCTTTAGAAATTTTGTTGTTCCATGCAAAATCCTACTCATATAGATTTAAGAGTAGCTTTCTTTGATTTTATTTTGTCAACTCTTTTTTTCAATACTTTTTTTATTCTATTATATAGGTAAATTTTTAATATAATATTTTGTGTTGATTATTCTATTAAAGTTGAAAACTTTCTTAAAATTTATTATTCAATTAGGATCAAACATTCTTATCTAGATCAATTATTTTATTGATATCAAATACTTTGCCAAGGTCAAAATAATTTGTCAAAGTCAAGTATTCTATTAAGTTTATTTACAATATTGTGGTCAAAAATTCTTTATTAGAAATTTAAATTTAAATTTAAAAACTATCCTAAGTCATCTTGGTTCTTTTTTCTCTTTTTCATATATTCCAATTTAATAAGTGTTAATTTGTAGACATTCATGTATTTCCTAATTCTCAATCTTTAATTGAAAATATAGAAGTCTTTACAATTTCTCCTTGAATCATTCTATGACCTAATACTTAAGATTATTTATGTATTAAAAAAATAGGAAGAAATTGAAAAATAGAATATTAATTAGAATCTTTTTATTATGATTTTTATTATGATATTTATAATATAAGATTGTAGCTATTTATAGCTAATATATAGTAAATTTCTTTTATTATTATTTGATCTTAATAAGTCTATTTTTTTTTTTTTAACTACCTTATCTATCCAAGGTAGCTTAACCACCTTATCTTTTTAATACTTGGAAAACTAACTACCTTATCTATTTATATTTACTATCTCCAATTTCCTTTTTAATCTTTTTTATACTAAGTTTTTTTTTTCAATTCTTTTTAAATCAAGTCTTTTCTTCTTATTTAAATTCTATTCATATCAATTTATTCTTCTTTATTTTTATAAAAAAATATAGATTTTATGGTTAATTTTTAGAAATAAGAATTAATAATTAAGATTTGAGATTTAAGATTTTTAGATAATTATATTAAATTAACAATAGTGACAAAATTTATAATATCTTCATGCTTATTACATCTTTTTTTAAAAGCAATATAATACCTACATGATTTTGGAATGTATAGGAAATTTTTATCTATTATGTACTTATTAATTCACTTACTTGATTAATAATTAATTACATTCAATAAAAATGAGGATACTATAGAAATTTTGAATTTTAAAAGATTAAAAGAAAACAACATTGATTAAGTACTTTGAAACAAATAAGATAATACCAGAAGCTTAAGAAGTATTCTATTGATATTTTTCAATGTAATTTATATAGGATAATAAAGTAAAGGCTTAGAAGAAACATCAATGGGTTATTAAAATTGATTAATTATACTTTTTCAATCTCTAAGCAAGTGAATAATACTTTATCTAAACTCTTTTCACAATAGTAGAAGAAACCACATCATTCAAAAAACATCAAAAGATTGACAATCATATTTATAAAAAATTTAAGTTTGCATCTATAGTTCTTGACTTGCATGATATAAATAATGAGTGGAAGTAATGTCTAACTAAAGTTACAAAAATATAGACATAAATACAATTTTATTTTCTTTTTTTTTATTGACAAATGGAGCACTTATAGATCTTTATAGACTTTATAATTTTTATAAAAGAAGATATTTAAATAATTTTAAATTTAGGTTATGTTAATATGGGATTAAAATTCTAACTAAAGAATAAATTAAAAGTCTTATATTGTTACTTTTGAACAAAAAATTAAAAATATTAGACAAAACACAAGCAACTTTTAACCATCTTTTGTCTTTTATTCTACTTAAGTAGCTACAAACTAATGAACTTATTAAAGAACATCTTGATAATAAACTAATAAAACTATTTGATGTCACAAATATTAACATTAATATTAACATTAATAATTAAAAAGATAAGAAAAATTAGATAGAAGTAAAAATAAATAAATTTGATAATATCAAGTAGAAAAGCTTTTTAGAAACGTTGTAGATGTAGATCTATCTTAATAAGTAATTTTAGGTGATTGATAGGTTGAAAAATTTGCCAACAAATTAGCCACGTTGCACATATTGGCTACTTGTGATATAAATTTTGTCATGTAGTACACATATAAGAAACTTGCCTTTTAAGTTAGATTTGTATCTTACAAGTTGGACACATGTTAGTTGACTTATAGATCATTGCTATGTATCTCCTTAGTTAAATAGTATATACAAAAGCAAAAATAAGACCTTCCTCACTCTTGTCAACACCATTCTTATATTCTTATCTTAGCTTAAGAATCTCTAGGCTTTTTGTATTTGGAAATAGCAATTTTAGTTTTTAACTTATTTCTATCTTTGATTTTTTTTTTTTTTTAAAGTGTAATAAGAATTTATTTCTTCTTTAGAATTTTGTTGTGATTCATGTCTTTAACATTATTGTATTTCATGTTTTCTTACTTGAGAATGCACTAGGCATGTAGCTATGAAAAGTAAGTAGAAATGCAACAACAATCCTATCAAGTCTAATAGAATCTTAAATGGACTTTAAATAATCCTTAATGATCTTAATCAAATTTTAATCAATCTAAAATAAATTTAAAAGAAGTTACAAAAAAAATACATAGAATTTATAAATGAATTTCAAAAATAATAATAATAAAATCTTATAAAAATATAAAAATAAAATCTTAAAAATATAATAATATATTTAAAGAAATAATATATATAGGAAATTTTTAAAAAATAAAAAATAATTCTAAAAAATATTAAAAATAAAAATCTTAAATAAATCCTAAGCCAATCTTAATTTATTTTAATTTAAATCCTAATAAATCTTAATCAAATCCTAAATTAAACTCTAATCAAATCTTAATCAAAATCCTAAATAAAATCCTAATGAACCTTAATCAAATCCTAATCAAATTCTAATAAAACTCTAAATCCTAACCAAATCTTAAACCAACCCTAAGCAAAACCTAACCAAATCTTAAATCTTGAACATGTTGAAAATCCTACAACAAATTGAAAATTTAATAACTAACAATTGAACTATTGATTTTTATTCAAAATTTTTAAATTTTACAAAAACTAAGTTAGCAATAAGCACAAAAAATTTGAAGAAGATTGCACATATCAAATAGATAATAACACCTAAACTTTGCTCAAGTGTTAGCTGTTTGATATTTCAAAATTATGATCTCTTAATTCCACCATTAAATTGATTCCAAACTTTGAATAATTTTTGGAAGTCAAACTAGCTACTATTAAGAAGAATTATATAAAAATCCAACTATCAGATTAACAAATATCTTAGAAATCTTCATGACTCCTTTAAATCCCAATTTCCGAGACCATAACCACAAAAACTCTCATACTCTTCAATTTAACTGTTCAATTGATCTCAACTTTTTCACACACATACACAACAAGTACAATGACAAACTTCCAAATTTTCACCCATATATATGCCAATAAAACTCACAAAAGTTGCAAACTTGAAAATTCTTTTTATTTCTCAAAATTTTAACTTTAAAAATCCTTCAAAACCTCAATGTCAATCCAAATGACATGAAACCAACTTTCAAAAATCTTTTTTCAAGTCTACTCTCAAAACCCATTCTTTAATTTATAAAAGAACCCTCAAGATGCTATAGGTGTGCAGTTTTGTGCCTTGAGGTCTGGTTTTGACCTAGGTTCACAATTGGACCTCTTTGGATATCAATTTTTAGTAATTTGAGGTAATTTTTACTTAAACCTATTTTTAACTTTCTTCTAAAGATACCTATATTATTTGATTATTTCATTTACTTTGATTTGAGGCTTTTATACTCCTTCAAAGTAAATAGAAGTCCCTTCTATAAAAAGCACCATTAAGACATCTTTTGACTAGGCTCTTCTATAATAACATTCTTATTCCTATTCTTTATCATATAGTTGTATTATCACATGACAACATATGAAGGAATTGAAGAAGAGATTTAGTTTCTAAATAATGGCCAACTTAATGCCAATCAAGTAATAATTAAAGCATGCTTTATAGAAGTAAATAGCTTTGAGAGAATTTAAAAGATTTATTTGAGGAATATTCTTTTAAAAATTGTATGTGCAAATGATGGAGTTGCCTTTAAAATTGCATTTTTTTAAAATACTACTTTATTGCTACAAAAAGATTGGATGGCACATTCTAGATTTAAAATCACAATTGAATTAGGTTGCACAATAATTTGCAATATTTGAAGGCAATTGGATCTAATAAAAGTTTTACAGCGAACAAATTTAAACTTTTAGAACAAAGTTCTGATAATAAAAAAAAAAGATGGCATTAAAGCAATGAATAAAATGCTTTAAGATATAGTAAAAAATAAAAGAATTATTTGGAGACATCTTTTTTGTAATATGAAAAGATTTGGAGAAGTTTTCTCACTAATTTCAAAAGGAACTAGAAAAAAATTTGTGTCATCTTTAATAGAAGAGTATAGTCTTTAGAAGTATGCTTACATTCTTTATTTGCAAAAAAATAAGTAAAATTGTTGCACATACTATCTATACCAAATTTAGAAATAAAATGTTTGTTGATTGGTATTTTTTTTTTATGGAAAAAAAACTTAGAGTCATTGAAGAAGATTATATTCATTGACTATCAAGCATATTTTAATTCAATAATTATCTGAATAAATTATAATTTGAATCAGTTATTTATATTTTAAATTCAAAATATATTTTATAGTTATTTAAAATAATACAATTATACTACATAATTCTAATATAACCATCTCAAGCATCATCTTCAATTTAGTCTAAGATGTAACAACTTTGCTATTACTATTTTTTTTTTTTTTTTTTTTTTTGAGTATAAATAATATATTATAAAAAACTATTAACTATAGCATAAATGTATTTTTTTGAAATATTACCAAATTATTTTAGCAAATGGTTAGAAATATCTTTAACACTTCTTAGCCATTATAAGAATTTATCATAGAACATTTCAAATCTCAAAAACAACTTAAATGTATAAAAAAATGTAAAAGATAAAACAAAAAATTGAATTGTTGTATAAAATCAATGGTTAGTGGATTTGGTTAGACATAGCTACACAAACCAAAAAATGATTGATTGATTGATTGATTGATTGATTGATTTTTAAATTTTAGGAATGATTAAGGTCCAAAGTGTTGTGGAATTTTTTATGTACATGTAGCAATCTAATAATTTTTGAAGTCCAATAAAAATTCAATCAAAACTAATTTAAAAGACAGCATTGTATTGTACAAAACTTGGTAACTAGGAATAAGACTGGACAATTTGTTTATTAAGTTCTGAAACAGTTTAAAAATTTCTCAAAGAATTTTGTGGTATTGAGAACCTATAAATTTCTTGTGAGTGCCATTTTATTACAAAGCCATAGAAATGATTGTAATAAATATAAAGTTTCTTGAAGAATTTAAAGGTCCCTTAAGTTCTAGGTTGTAAAGAACTCTTTAAATCAGAACTTAATGTCATTTTTAGAATATAAAATTAATTATCTATAATTCTTTGAAAGAAGGAAAGTATAAACTAATAATCTTAATCAGAAACATTTTCTAAATTCTAGAAAAATTTTAAATAATATTTAGGTAATTAAAAAATACATATATATATATATATATATATATATATACATACATACATACATACATAAGTGAGAGTTTTGAAAAGCATTTGTGAGAATGAGTCACTTTGGCATAATATTTCAATATATGTTAGAGGTAACATTTATGTAAAACTGTAGAAATTTAAGACCAAAGATACAAGAGAACGATTAAACACTAGGGCATAGCCATAGCCATGGCGGTAGCCTTCACCTCCACAAATCTCAACAGGCACAAAGCCTGTACACGAATTCATGAAACCCTTACAGGTAAGAATGCGAAGGGTGACGGCCATTACGTAGTCTGGAAATATCCCTCTTTACACTCACATAACCTATACAATGCGACGGGCGTAATGCACGCTCGTCGGGCCCTTATGAACTAACAGAAAGGGGACGGGACGGGCGGGGAGCGGGTTGAGGTTCGTGCTCTTGTACAACGGGGGTTACTGTAAAATTTACACCGGTGGCGCGGGTGGGCGATGGGTGCCCGGAGACCCGTGCCACCGACTGAGCATGCGTGTGCGCTGCTTTAAGTCTTACGCTTGGCGCCGAAATGCTGGATCATGAGGTCTTGCACAACGGGGAGCAGCTTGGTCGCAGGCACGCCCGGCACCACGAGCTCTCCCAAATGTGAGTCGGAGCCGATACGACCTCCAAGGTAGATGTCAAACCCCTCCACGGGCTTTCTATTTTCGTCTCGTGCCATTGTACCCATGAAGCCAATATCCGCAACCTGGATTTGGGCGCATGTGTTGGGGCATCCGGTGAAGTGCAACCGAATAGGACGAGTGGTTTCCATGGTGGCTTCCAGCTCTTGCGTGAGCTGCAACGACCGGGCCTTGGTCTCCGCGATGGCCTGGCCACAGAACTGGCTGCCTGTGCAGGCCACCAAGTTGGCGAGCAGAGGGGTGGGATTCGGGGAGTATTTCTCCAGGAGGGGCTCCTTCAATAGCTTCTCGATTTTCTCCGTGGGGACGTTGGGCAGGATCAGGTTCTGCTCCACCGAGATCCGAATCTCCCCGTTGCCGTACTCGTCTGCAATGCGCGCAAGCTCGAACATCTCTGGAGCATGCAGCCGGCCGACGGGAATGTGGAGGCCTACGTAGTTTAAGCCCGGTTGCTTCTGCGGGTTCACTCCATAGAAGCTCCGGCGCGTCCAGGATGGATCGACCAGGTCCTTCCCGGCTCTAAGAATGGACCCACCGGGCATGCGCCTCTCTACCTCGGCTCTGAATTCCTCAATTCCCATCTCGTCGATCAACCACATCATGCGGGTCTTCTGTCGGTTGCCTCGGGTTCCAAGGTCTCGGTAGGTTTCCAGAATTGCCTTGCACAAGGGAACGACATCATCTGCTGGCACCCAAGCATCCATGGGAATTGCTTCCGCACACCGCTTAGGGCTAAAGAATCCTCCCACCAGGATGTTGAAACCGAAGACACCGTTCTTTGTGGCTGGCATGTACGCCAGGTCGTTGATGTGCGGGTGCTCGAACAAGTCATGTGTTCCAACCACGCACACGTTCCATTTCCGAGGTCTGCAGACCACGCCAAACCAATCCAAAATTCAATTCTCTCAAACGCCATTAGAATATGCTGACGACAGCTAAGCGGGAGAAAATTATGAATGTGAGAGCGAATTCGTGGTCGTTCACTTACAAATTGGTGATCTGAGGATTTCCTTGCCCTCGGTTGATGATGTAATCGCTGAGTACCTTGCAGAACGGGGCAGTGTCGACAATTTCGTCAGGGTCGATTCCTGCAAGAGGGTTACCAACTGGGTTCCTAACGTTGTCCATGCCGCTCTGCAAAGATGACAGGCCTACTGATTCCAATCCCTTCAGAAGAGCAGGCACGTCTTCGAGAACAATCCCCCTGATTTGCCAGTTTTGACGTGTCGTCAAATCAGCGCACCCATACTCTCCGTACTTGGAGATTGTCTCAGCCAAGAACCGCGTCTGCGAGCTATTCGTGATCCCATTTGGAAGCTTGAACCGCATCATGAATCTCCCATCTGCATATCCCCTCCACAACAACTGAGTGAACTGCCTTACTCGAAAACCAATAGCTATCAACTAGCAGCATTTGATACAGATGAAATAATACACGGATTGATTCGTAACCAAAATTGTGTCTGCACGTCTGGAGAATGGAAATATTGTACTCACATTGATGTTTGCGACGGTGGAAGAGGCCCAACCACTTCAATCTCACATCAATGTCGTCCTTTCCTGCCTTCGAACTATCGAGCTCGGCGAACGGCGTTTTCGCCAGCTCTTCTATCTCGTTCTCCATGAAGAATTTCATGGGTTCTTTGGCGATTTTTATCTTCTCCGACGGGTTGATGCCCTGTCGAAATTCCTCCTTAAGAACGTAATAACCATCTCGTTCTTCCACGCGTGGCACGAGGCGGTCTGCAGCGATGGTAGGTGGGGCAGCTACAGCCTTGGCCTTGACCTCGCGCTCCGCAGAGGCCCGAACGCCATGTTTGTGAAATTGCGTGGGATATACTAAATCCTGGTGGCTGTTACCCTGCACTCGGGTTGCGCCTGTGAAGTGGAGCGATGCGCCGCTCACCTGTCCCCTCCACATTTGTGACTGCATAGTGCCTTGCATCGTCCCTGGAGCGACAGATAAATCAATCTACTTCGCGTCCGCTCCCAAAATTACCCGAGGGGTTTATCAGGTTTGGCAGAGATTAATCCCTTAAACCGGTCCGTCGAGAAACCACTCTACCTCCTGGACACAGAACCAATAAGTTAGAGAACGCAGTGCTGTGGTGCCATCTTGTGTCACTAAACCGAATCAGTCTCGCCATGAGTGTAAAATCATAGTAACCTCACCGCTTCTTGTACAATATATGAACTTACGTCGGCAACGAATGCCTCTCGAACCAAGAATTCACGACCAAAACTGTACGGAGTCTACAACATCAACCGGTTCTCGATTCACAGTCTGCCATATTGTCTTGCTGCAGTTACTATCAGTATGGTATTCCACACTCTTCGCTACAATCAAGCCACTCTCGAGGACATGCTTCACACCCAATTCTGAATCTCGCGACCAAAGACGAATTCATCAATTGATCTAAATTACAAGGACACAAAACCATAACTCCCACCCAGCGTGAAAGAGTATTACGAACATTCCTCGCAATACAACTCAATTAATCCTCGCTCAAAAACTAATACCACTGCGATCAGGCCCGACTGGAAAAACACCCACAAAATCCATGTGCACAACATTGAAGAGCCAGGCTTAACAACCACCTGTACAATTGCACGGAGGCTGGCAAATCCGATACAAAAAAGACACCAGATGTCCAAGGCAGATTCGAAGCTGGAGAAGCTGGAAAGAGAGAGGGGGGAGTTGGGAAGATATTGGGCTGGGGGAACGGTGGGAGAGGAATCAAATCGGGGCCAGTTGACGATGGTTGTGCAAGAGAATCTGGGAGCGGGTGGTGTGTGGAGGTGCGCAGTAGACGCGGCGAGGCGATGGCGAGCGAAGAAGGGCTCTTTTGGCGGCAATGAAGGCTGCCGTTTTGTCAGGAACTACTGGGGGACTGGTCGCTGCAGGCAGACTGACTGCAATCAACAGGGCTCCCTTAATGAAACACCTCCAACCTTAAGGGACTCAAACATATTTATTCTTTATTAATCAAAATGACGTCAGTGGAGAAGTGAGATGACGCGCCGATTGAGGCCTGGGTATCTTTGCTCCTACCCACCATTCATCAACTCAAGAGCGAGCATGCCTCGTACTCACTCCGCTTCGTTTGCCGCGCTACTTCCCGATCTGTTGAGTTGCTCTTAATTTTAACATTTCTAGGTTTCGCCTTTCAGCTCTTCCCACTCCAACGAAGTCCTACCGATCGTGTGCTAAGTGTGAGAATATCCGAACGTAAGTGCATATTGAGCACAAAATCTAGGTCAGGGTTTTGGAATCAGGTTTAGGTGAAGCCATAGTTACTGGCCCTTCGCAAGAAATTCACCCAATCCTTCAAGACATTTAGCCAAATTCTTTACCCCCAAACCTCTTTACGCAGCACAACGATCGTTGACGTGTGAGGAGTAAAATCCTGGATCTCAATTCTGATTTAGCATTGAAACTTACCCAGTGGCAAACTTTCGATAGCATGACGATGTTTTCCTGGAGTCTGGATCCCTAACGTCCCCGAGAGTCCGGTTTAGGCACGAAAAAAACGTTCATGAAATTTATGAGGCGTCTTGCAAGGGTAAGGGCTGAAAACCTTCCCATCTTGTCGTAATATTCGCCACGTCACAGACCGAGGACCAGGATCACTCACAACACCGATTCATAAAAAAAACTGGAAAAAAGAATCTTTCCCATCTGTATTAGAACAGAAAGCATATTATAAATGTGGGGCGTGATCAAAGCTTGACAGGAGTACCGAAATCCTCAAAGTTGGACTCACTGGGATTGGATGGCGTGACCATCCGATGTCGAGTGCTCTCATTCGTCAATTGCACCCAACAAGGCGAATCGCTAGAATGAGAACCATCCACCACCCTGCGCGAAGTCAAAAAGAGAACTGGACTAACCGGTGCCCTTTCGCGCAAGCCCTAATTACCTCCCGGCAGGGAGCAAACCCTAACTTACTTCCGACATGGTCACTAGAAGCGCAGGTTCCGGAAAGACACGCGGTGCGCGCGAAATGGCGATCTCGTTACAGCAGAATCTGTGGATGCATGGCGGTGTGTCTGATTTTTTTTCCTACGGTTTCATACCTTGAGGCTCTCTGCTCTCAATTCGTAACGAGTTTTCTTACGTGAAAAGATGAGTCTTCGCTGTCACGTTTTCAGCGGCATCGAGAAGCAGATGCTATGTCGCACTCTTCTTCTGCCGTTCTCAAGCTGGGCATTGCATCTGCGGAAGCCTGTGAAAGCCCAATTCACGTTGAGCATCGATGCCGCGCACGGAGTCGGCACGATTCATGAGCGCTTGAGTCGCTGATTTGGCTGTCAATGCTTCAACCGAAGAGGCACGGATGCGGAACTAGATTTAGGGTTAGGGTTTTAGGTTAGGGCTGGAGTTTTGAGGTGATGTGAATTGGACCTAAGGCATTGTTTTGATCCTTAAAATTATCTTGCAGAGGGTTTTTGAATGGATTTTTTGTTTTGTTTTGTTCTGTTTTTTTTAAGTTAATTTTCTTACAATAAAGGCAATAAAAATGAACAAAGAGAAATGATAAACATAAGTCTTAAAGCTATTTGAGTAGCATAGGAAAGTATAACTTAAATTAAGATGTATTTGTGTTTGTAAAGCAAAAGTAAGTCCATGATAGGAAAGTATAACTTAAATTAAGATGTATTTGTGTTTGTAAAGCAAAAGTAAGTCCATGATGGTAAGTTATTATTCTTTATACAATTGAATAAGACATTTGTGTCTTTTTCTTTGTCAGAGATATGATGTGAGAAATTGATAGATTTGAAGAGAACACTTGGGTGAAATTATGGATGTATAAAATAAAGAAGAAATTGGACAAAGAGAAGTCTTTGATAAGGAAAACAGAACAAGGTAGACAACTCATTTTTTATAATTTAAGCATTTCAAGATATATATCCAGTAGGTATAAAAATGAGAAAAGAAAAAAAAAAAAAAAAAATCTTCATATAGGAAAATAGAAATCAAGAAGATTCTAAGTATTTTCATACAATTTGGCTGAAAAATAGAATTTATACATATGTTTTAGCTAAAGATTCTCTTCTATACATTTTTAGTATATATGCCAATCTAATTCCAATTAATAGTGGGTCCAAAACTAAGAATCCAATTTTTACAAAACCATAATGTGGTACATAATTATGCTATCAAATTTGACCTAATTCAATGCTATTATCATGGACATACATATTTACTCCAATAATTGTCTACATGATTAGGTAGAAGTACATAAAAGTAAATTAATTTCATAATACCTTGTAAAGGAGCTTTATAGAAGCTTCATAGACGTGGTTTTCACTTTATATGTGTTTGTAGTTGATTGATAGGTTAAAAACTTGGTTAAGAAGTTAGCCACATGTCACATGTGTTGGTAGCTTATGAAACAAGTTAATTATGTGGTGCACATATAGTAAATTTCCCTTGCAAGTTAAAACATGTGTCTTCCAAAGTCAACATGTGTTGGAGGTCCTGTAAGACATCGCCACGTAGCTCCTAGTTAGATAGTACCTTGGAAGTAACAATGAAGCCTTCTTTAGTCTTGTCAATGCCTTTTTTTTTTCTCAATCTAGTATCAAGTGTCTATACACTTTTTGTCTTTACCAATTGCCATTCTAGTTTAATATTTTACCATCTTTGAAAGATTTTTTTGTATTTTTTAGTGACTCAAGGATGTAATGATTATTTAGTTCTAAAGATTTATGTCCTTGATAGTTTGACAAGAGTGCTAATTCATTGTTCTTGTCATGTTTTAGAAGTGAGCAAATTATCATACTTTTATTTTTGAATATTTAAGGTTATGGATTATCCATCTTTAAAAAAATAATTTTATTTTTTAACATTAATTTTTCTTTAAAAAAAGTAGATCATCACTTTTTGTAAAAAATTTCATTTGGCATTAAAGGTTGTGGATTATTCTCTTCTAATTTGACTTGTAGATTTACTTAATCGTTTAAAATGGAAGAAAAAATCACAAATATTATATTTAGTAAAAATAAAAATAGATTTGTTATTATTGTAAATATTTATAAGCTTATTAATATTCTTAAGGTGTAAATTTTATACATAATCAATACCAACTATAGAAGCACTATTTCTATACAAATGAAAGAAATCCAAAATTTATGCCAAGAAGTTGTGTAGTTGAGGGAAGCAAGTAGATCAACCTCACAATTAAATTCAGGAAATCTCACATCTAGAAGCTTGAGTGAGGCAAGATTTAGTATGCCTGAGAAGTTTGATAGAATAAGTTAAAAAATTTGAGGATTTTAGCAATAAGCTAAACTCTATTTAAAATTGCATCTTTTTCAAGGATATGAATCTTGAAAGAAAGAAATCTTTAATACACTCTTGTGTTACTCAAAGAACTAGAAAATCACTCAAAGATGATTGGTATTAAATTAAAATGGCTATTGCCAAAGTTAATAAGACACAAAGTTTTGAAATAAGACTAAAGACTAGAAAGGTATTAACAAGAGTGAAGAAGGCTTCACTCTTATGTCCATATATACTCTTAACTAAAAGCTATGTAGTGATGTGTTAAAGGACCTCCAAAACATGTTGACTTTGCAAGGCATGTATCTTAATCTGGAAGGTAAGTTTTTTATTTATATTCCATATAATTAGCTTGTTTTGCAAATTCTCAACATGTGGTTAATTTATTGACCAAGTTTCTAACCTACCAATCAACTACAAACACATGTAAAGTCAAAGTAGCATCTATGAAGCTCTTAAGAAGCTTGTTTATAAAATATTATGAAATAAATTTACTTTTACTTGCTTCTACTTAATCATATAGATAAATATTAGAGTGAATATGAATATCCGTGATGTTATCTCTTCTTCTAAAGGCAAGTTCTATAAGGATCGGTCTTCATATGTTGAGGAAATTCAAAATATGGAGAATTATGTTTGCCATATACTTTGATCTTTATTTTCTTTGAAGATGTTTCATAGGTCCTATCAGCCATTGATAATGTCCCAAATCAGGGTAGAAAGATCATATTGTTATTTGGTGATTTTTGAGGCCTTCATAACTTCCTTCAAATAAAACATTTAGAATACCATCAAGAATTGTTCTTGTTTCTAATAAAATCACCAAATATTGAAAGTCTCTTCTATGGTCATGATACCAAATATATTGTATTTTTCCATCTATTTGAAGCAAGAAATGTGGTTCTTGAGGATCTTCAACTCAATTATGTCATCTTGAAGAATGTGATAATTGTAATGTTTCATCTAATAAGTCAGCAAATAAAAGCTCTTAATTTAAATTTACTAGTTGTTGATTCTTTATTTTCTTAACATCACAAATATACAGAAGCTACAAACAAGGATAGAAGATAGAATGCTATCTTTTTTGAATCTTCTTTCTTTTATAGTAAAAATTTGTTATTCTTCATCTTAATTTTGATAGATATTGTCAATAAAAAGCCTCAACTTTCTTTGCTACATTTGCAAGATTCTTTGCTGACTCCCTTGTGCATTCACTAATATCATATCCGCACTAATAAAGAAGATATTTTAACCTATTTTGGTGCCGCTTTGAATTTAAGACTTCTTTTACATCAAATTCTTGATTATTATCTACTTCTATAGGAGGAGGTGGGATTTGTCTTCTTCCCAAGATATTCACTATCTTACATGGGTCAAAAAGAGATACGTAAAATATAGGATGGATTTTCATAGACTTTGGTAGATGTAATTGATAAGTGATAGGATTGACTTATTCACTAATAAAAAAAAGTCAAAGCTTATAATAGTCTAATTTATCACAAAGACAAGTAATCTTAATATTGCAACAAAGTAACTATACTTTGTCATCCATGTTGAATTGTGGTTTTTCCTTACAATAGACATCTATATTGATCTTTTATTATTTTTGAGCTTTTTTTAATTGTGCCTTCATTATTGCATATAACTCTAATAAATAATTTATAAAATCTTATGCCACGTGATTATCAACTTTTAAAAAGTCAAAAGTATGAAATTATAGATGATAACTATATTTGGCAAAGAAAAGTAATTATCAAATAGAAGAATGTACTGAATTATTATATGCAAACTCTACCAATCGGAGAAGAGTTTTTTAATCATCTTGATGATAGTTGATGGTACATCTCAAATACTACTTTAGAAATTGATTCATCCATTTTATTTATCTATCAATTTGAGGATGAAAAGTTGAAGAGAGCTTTAAATCTACCTTTAAAAACTTAGAAAAGATTCTCCAAAATCATGATATAAATTGAGTCTTCCTATCTAATATAATATCTTTGAACAATCCATGATAGAAATAGATGTTGTTAAAAAAAAGCTTAGCAATTTCTTTACTTGTAATAGATTTCGTATATGGTACAAAACATGTCATCTTTGTAAAACGATCTATGTTCATAAATATAGAATTACATGAACTTGAGATTGGAAGATCTATGATAAAATTTACAAAAATGAAAGACCATGGTTGTTCTAGAATAGATAAAAGCTGAAGAAGTTCATAACGTTAATGGTGAGGAGTTTTAGATCTTGAATAAGTATTACATGATTGTACAAAGTCTTCTATATTTGAGACTACTAAAAATCTCTTGATGTTAGTTCTATCCAAAATATCCAACTATTGAAAAGTCATGACAAGCTTGAAGAACACATAATCATGCCATATCTTTTCAAATGTATAATCGTTCCATAAAATAGAGTAGATTGTTTTTAAACACAAACTTGAAAGTATCATGAGATTTAGAAGAATTATTCTTAATATCATAGATAAGAGGATCAGAGGATATATTTGATTGAATTTGCTTGACAAAGGTTGAATCAACAATCAATGTTGATTTTATTGCTCAAAGGTGAAAATGATTTGACTTCAAAAGAATAATTTTTTATTAATCAAAAGATGCATCTTTTTTTTGGTGCAAGATAAGAATGTCTTAAAAAGGCATCTATTGAATCTTGTTATTTTTTAGATAGATAAATGATCTTAAAATCAAATCTTCATAAAGACATGCTTCAACAAGCTTGGCAACAATTCAAAACAAATTCCAACATGAAATATTTGAGCTTCTTGTAATATATATACATGATGATTGGACTCAAGGCACATTCTAAATAATGATGCCATTTTTCAAATGAATTCACAATTGCAAGGAGCTCTTTATTGTGGATCTCATAATTAATCTCGACTGCTAAATTTTTTTTGGAATAGAAAGCTATTAGATGGAGTTTGTCTTCTATTCCTATTTGTGACAATATAGAATCTAAGACAAAGTCTGATGTATTTATTTCCATGAAAAATGCCTTGGACAAATCAACATAATATAAGATTGGTGTAAAATTAATTTTTTTTAAAGCATCAAATGATGCTTTAGATTCTTTATTCTATTGAAGTTTGTTTTTATAAGTCAAATGTATAAGTAGAGCTACAACTTGAAAAAAATTCTTAATGAAGATGTGATAGTAATTTACAAAGCTTAAAAAGCATTGCACATCTCTTACCATTCTTGAAATCTTCAAATCCATGATAGTCTAGATCTTTTTTGGATCCATCATTAGTCCTTCATTGAAAATGATGTATTCTAGGAAGTCAACTTAAGTAATATGGAATAGACACTTTTTTAACTTGGCATATAATCCTACATGTCTAAGTTTTTGTAATACATAGCAAACATAAAATTCATACTCTTTTGTATTTTAAGAATAGATTAAGATGTCATCCAAATAATAGATAACAAAATTATTAAGAAATTCATAAAAGACATCATTCATTAGATGTTAAAAAGTATCTGATGCATCATGAGTTCAAAAGGTATGACATTAGATTCAAAATGCCCATACTTGGTTTCAAACATAGTTTTTTAATCATTTTTTTCTTTAATACTTATCAGATTATACAATGAGTCAAAAAATTGTTTCAATATTGACATATTTTAAAAAAAAGTAGTGTATTACAAATAAATTATAGTGAATAATGACACATGGTTTTAAAGCAAATAAAGTACTCTTTTATAGCTACCAAATGAGCCCAAATTAAAAAGAATCAATTAAGTAATTGCAAAACTATGACCAATCTAATTTAGAATAGTATTGAACAATTTTTTGAAGGTGTTGTCTAATTTTTGGATTTTATCAATTACTCAATACTACAATATTTTATCATCATCAAATTTACTATAATAATATTATTAATAATCTAATGATATTATTAATACTTATTATTAGCTATAAAAGCACCATTCTTAATCTCAATTTTTAGTATGGATATATTCTAAATTACTATATTTTAAGATCTTTTAGAATCTTCTAAAAAATTTTAGAATCTTTTAGATATTTTTAGAATCTTCCATAATCTTTTAGAAAGTTCCATAGGCTTTTAAAAGCCTCTTTAGATTTTTAGAAGCTTCTTTAGACTTCTAAGAACTTCTATAAAAAGTACCATAGACTTCTATAACCTTCATTATAGTATAAATTAGAGTCTTTGGAATTACTTTTGCTTTTAATTTCATTCTTTGTCTTTAAACTTAATATATTTTTTTGTCAAATTTTTGTGTCCTTGAAAATTCCTTAAACAATTATGAGATCCATTCCTTGCTCTCTCTAAAACAATATCACCTTTGTTCTTCTTCATCTCAAAAATCTATGACCAAATTACTTTTGAACTTGGTTGCAATAAAATTACTATCTCTAGGCTAATAAAAAAGATTACTTTTAATAGAGAGAACCTTAAATTAGGCAAGTCAAAGAAACTCACCATAGTAGATGTAAGAAAAATCATTTGCCAAATTAAAACTAAGAAGGCTGAAAATATTTTTGAAGTTGCTAAAAACATTTAAAATATTATTAATAATCTTGTATCAATCCAAACCATTCAAAATATTTTCATAAAATGGAATATGAAAGCCATGGTGGAGCAAAAAATACCACTACTATCTACCTATCATTAGAAATAATACTTGGATTTTGCTCTAAAGTACAACAAATAAACCATAGAAGATTGGAAGTGGATTATTTGATGAGATGAAACAAAAATCAATAGATTTGGATCAGATGGTAGAAAGTAGGTATAAAAATAAAAAGATCAATCTTCACTTGACAAGAAGATCTAAAAAATAGTTTAGCATGGGGATAGAAAAATATAATGGTTTAGGATTGTATGGAATAGAATGGGATTGAAAAAAAGGGAAGATAGATGACAAGCAATTTGTAGAAATTCTTGAAAAAAACCTACTTCTTAGCATTGAAGAATTTGGTATTTTTGAAGAAGAAGTGATTTTTTAGCAAGATATCAATTCCAAGTATAACTCAAAACTAGTATGGAAGTGATTTGATCATCATGGGATTAAAATAATAGATTGGCTTGCTCAGTCTCTTGATCTTAATTCCATTAAACATCTTTGAGACCACTTCCAATGTCAACTCAATACCTGGAAGATAAAACCAAAAGAAATTTGGAAATTATAAGAAAGAATAATTATAGAATAGAATAATATTGAAGCAATTTTATACCAAAAGTTAATAGAAAGTATGTCTAGGAGGTTGGAAGTAATTATCAATGCTAAAGGATGTCTTACAAAGTATTGATATATAATTAGATACTATACTCAATAAATTGTTTTAATACTATTCTAAATTAGATTGATTATAGCTCCACAATTATTTAATGTATTCTTTTCAACTTAGGCTCATTTGATAGCTATAAAAGAGTACTTTATTTGTTATATAAACCACGTATCATTATTCACTATAATTTATTTTTAATACACCATTTGCTTCAAAATATATCAATGTTAAAATAGTTTTTTGAGACACTATATGCTCCTCATAGATCTATTTTTTTATAAATCTTTGTTTCATTGAATTGATCAAGAAGTCCTAAAAACAAAGATAGAAGATATCTATTCTTCATAGTGATCTTGTTGAATCCTTGATAGTCTACATACATTTACAAAAATCCGTCTTTTTTCTTCACAAATAAGATGAAAGTCCTGATTAGAAATGTAAAATGGCATATGAAATGTTTAGCCAAATTCTCATCAATGTATACCTTTAGTACAACGAACTTATTTTATGATAGGCTATAGATTGGTCTAAATGGTAGTTGACTTTCTTCTTGAAGATCAATGGAATAATCATAAAGATAATGTTCTGAAAGAATATTTACATGTCTTTTCAAAAATGTTGTAGAAATCTTGAAATTGATTAGAAATATTATTTGAAATCTTCTCACTATTAGAAATAGGCATGGCTTATATAACAAAAGATGTTCCTTTTTTTGCAGAATGCATAAAAATTATTGCACCTATCAATAAAGATTTGGATGTATTAGACTTGTCTATTTCTACTTAACTAATGGGGTTTTTTTATTAAACTATCAAAAAAATTAAGGTTATGAAAAATCCAATCTATTTAAAGATTATATTTTTTTAACAAAGATAATTTTAAAATAATCAGATTGAACAAAGATTTTATTGTATTAAATATTACTATACTATTATGATCTTTGATTAATACATCTAAAAGAACAATCTTATGTATTATATCTCTAAAAGATAGCAAATGACTATCTATAATTTTTATATGAATGAATTTAGTTTTCTTGACTAACAATATTTCTTATTTTTTGACAAAATCTTCATCTATAAAAACAAGCTAAGATTCTTGAATCTACCAAAGCTAAGATTATGTGATTTTTTTGTCTTAAATAAAATTATTTTTTAAGATATTGTCTTCTTTGGTAACCATGCTTCTTATTTTGTGGTTGTATTGTTTCTTTAGATAATATTCAAGAATATATTTAGCTTCTCTACAATACAAGCATAAATCTTCTTGATGTTATTAAGTCTTTTCATGCTCCATGAGAGATTTAAAATATACCATATCAATTTTAATTAGTTTTAGCCTTGATGAATAAGTTTCTAAAAACTTGGAAGTTGCCGTCATTATTTGACTTATTTTTCTCCAACTAAGTCTTTATTCTTGATATCTTTCAAATAATCAATTGTTGCATGCAATGGCTTGAGTAATAAATTGTTTCAAAGATTTTTTTTTTTTAATATTGTTAATAATAAATCTTTAAAATTATCCTTTAATCCATATCAACATCGATTAACAAGGGCTTATTATTCCAGTCCATGTCACAAGCAAGGTTTTGGAATTTAGCAATATATATGGTGGCTAATAATGATCTTTGCTATAAAGATAAGAACTTAGTTTCTATCATTATTTTTTGATCATTTTTTCTAAATATAGCCATAAATATTTCTATGAATGAATTCAAATCATAAAAGATTTACTAATGGTTTTTTATTAAAGGTGCAAATCAAGAGAGATCACTTCTTGATAGAAGTACACATATGAATTTGACTTAAGTAAATCTATCAAGGTATTAGAAGGAATACAACCTTAGATAGAGTTTGACTTATTGCAAAAATCCTTAAACATACTAATACTTGTCCCCGTTATACTTGTAAAAGTAAAACTTTTTAGATTTGATTGTGAGGTTGATCTACTTACTTCTTTCAAGTACATAATTTTTTGATGCAAACTATAAACTTTTTCTATAGGCTTAAAAATAGTACCTCCATGATTCACATTAGAAATATATGAGATTTTTATTCTTAGAGTGTTGACAAGCTCATGAAGATCTACAATAGTTACAAATCTATTCTCACTTTTGTTGAAAATAATATCTATAATCTTTTCTTCTATAGACAATTCAAACAAATTAAAAAATTAAATTAGAGGAAGATACCTGCAATCTCTAATATCAAATGAAAATTTCTACAAAAAGAGATAATCCACTCACTTCAAGAAAAAAATTACTATTAAAAAATAATATTGTTTGCTTAAAGGTAGATAGTCCGCAACCTTCAAAATACAATAATAGAAGTGGAGTAATCTACTCTTATAGTATGACAAAAATAATAAATTAGCATTATTTTCAAATTGTGAAGGATACATATCTTGAAGAAAGAAATCTTTAATATATACTTGTATGACACAAAAGAGCTATAAAGTCACCCAAAGATAATATGGTATTAAACAAGAGTAACTATTGACAAAGACAAAAATAATAGAAAGTTTTGAAATAAGATTAAAGACTAGAAACGCATTGATTAGAGTGAAGAAGGCTTCATTCTTGTCTCCATATATATTCTTAACTAGGAACTATGTAGCTATGTCCTATAAGATCTCTAAAATGTATTGACTTTAGAGGAGACATATTTTAACTTAGAAGGCAAGTTTTTTATATATATGCCCATAGTTAGCTTGTTTCACAAGCTATCAATATGTGATTAAATTATTGACCAAGTTTCTAACCTACTAATCAACTACAAAGATATATAAAGTTAGAATAGTATCTATGAAGCTTCTAGAAAGCTACTCTATAAAATATTATGAAATAAATCTACTTTTATCTATTCTTACTCAATCACATAGATAAATATTAGAGTAAATATGTATAGTTATGATATTTAATTAAGTTGAATTTATGAGCATACTTCTTTTTGGAAGTACTCTTTTTTTTATTGCACCTTTGATAGAAAAAGATTCACTATTCTTTTATGATTTTAATTCATTCTTAAAAGTATTTATAGCCATATTTGGAAAAAGTGATGAAGAATAAATAGCAAAGACTAAGCTCTTTCT
The DNA here is from genome assembly GCF_059467195.1 of Physcomitrium patens. NCBI lineage: Eukaryota > Viridiplantae > Streptophyta > Bryopsida > Funariales > Funariaceae > Physcomitrium > Physcomitrium patens. The sequence continues at coordinate 1,639,377 of NC_143434.1, forward strand.
TTAAAACAAGGATCATAGTCAACCACCCTATATGCTATTGAATTTTAAAACCTTATTTGTGACTTGGATTGGAATGATAAAGCTCTTATCAATTAATTTTGATATGGATTTAAGGATAATATCAATGATTTATTATTGACAATGTTAAAAGTAGTTTCTTTGATATAATTTATTGCTTGAGCGATTGTATCCAATAATTGACTATTTGAAAGATATTGTTATATTATGTGTATTCTTCCTTGAAAATATAATAATATTATAATATAACATGGCTAATGAAAAAAAAGAGAATAAAATATTATATTATAGAAGATTTTATTTTAAAATATTATAGCAAATTAATTTATAAATATAGATAATAGTCAAAAAGATAATAAAATTAAAATATGCTAATATTATCTTTTTTTTTCAAATAAGCTTCTACTTATTTTATAAGACCATAAATAAGATAAAAAAGTAGATTAGAAAATTAAATGATATAGACATGTGTAGGAGGAAATTAAGAGTAGATTTTAGCAAAATTTACTTCAAGATACCAAGAATTAATATCCAAAGAAGACTTGTTGCAAACCTAGATTGAAAGCAAATCCTAAGGCACAAAATTGCACACCTATGGTGACTTTGGGATTCTTTAATAGTTCAAAGAGTGGGATTTGAGAAAAAAATTAAGAAGAGATTTTTAAGCATTGATTTTATGTTGTTTGAATAAATATTGAGATTTTGAGTGATTTTTAAATTTAATGATGTTTTTAGTAGGATTAAGGTTTGAAAAATAAAAAAATATTTACAAACTTGAAGGCTTCTTGAATTTTGTGGTATATATATAAGTAAAATTTGGATAGTATATTGGTGTATTAGTTGTACATGTGTATACAAATTTTGAGGTCAATTGAATAGTTAGATTGAAGTATATGAAGGTTTTTGTGGATTGAGGTTTCAATAATTGGAATTTGAAGAATAGTGAATTTTTCTAAGATCTTTAGCAATTTGTCAATCAAATTAAAGTAAATTTTTTGTATGGATACTAGAATTGATTTCTAATATTTAAGTAAAATTTGAGAGTAATTCAATAATTTAAGAAGGAAATATTGGCAATAGAAGTTTAGAATTTATGTTGGAATAGAAGGCTGTTTAACATCTAATTGGATTATCTTGCATTTTTTTAATTGATAAGTGTAATTAATATCATTTTTTTTGCTTTTTTCAAATCAAGACATTAAAATGTGTGCAAATTTTGAGTTGATATCAACAATTTGATCATTAGTTGTTGAGATTTTATTTTGCTATGGAATTTGTTAAGAGTTTATTTAAGATCTAGAGTTTGATTAAAACTTGATTTAGGATTTGATCTAGAATTTGATTAGAATTTGGTTTAGAACTTCTTTAGAATTCGTCTAGGATTTAAGATTTCATTAAGATTTTAATTATGATTTAATTTAAGATTTGATTAAGATTTAATTAAGTTTTTAATTAAAATTATATCAAGATTTTTATTTTGAATATTTTAAAAGATTTTTTATATTTCTTTTGTAACTTCTTTTATATTTAATTTGATAGGTTAAAGTTTCATTGGATTTATTAAGAATTATTTGAATTTTCTTTAAGGTTCTAATAGATTTAGTAGAATTAATGTTATATTTTTTAATTACTATTATTTTTGTTGTGTTCAAGCTTCAATATACCAAAGCTATTGAATTAATAGAGATAGATTCGAATACGGAGAAAGACTGGTTATATGAATTGGGTCTGTTAGTCTCACAATTGACTACACTCTAGCTATCTAAAATCAATTATCAAACTACAAAACACCAAGGCTTACTACTTCCATCTTAATTCAACACATAATCCATTCTACGACTATCAATTCAACAATACTTCCATATTCTTATCAGTTCATCTCCCACTTACTCTCTTTGCAGTTTATATATATTCAATTCTTAATCTCTAGCTTACTTATTATATTTAGTTTCTCAATTCATCATACAGAATTCAATATCTTTATTTAATACAATACAATTCGATAATCTCAATTCTCAAGGTGTTAGGGACATAGTCCTTAGACCTTTCTAGAGACAAGTTTCTAGAACCTTCTAGAAAGAAGTCTCTAGAAACTTCCAGAAGATTCCTTGAATATTTTCTTAGAACATTCTTCAAAGATTCCCTAAAGATTCTTTGAAGATTCCCTAAAGATTCTCTTAGAAGGCTCTAGAAGATTCTTAGAATATTCTAGTAGATTCTAGGAAGTTACTTGAGAAGCTTCCTAGCTCTTGGGTAGTTGCTCGAGAAGCTTCATAGTTCTTGGGAAGCTTCTTGATGCGCTTCCTTAGAACCATAGGCCAGTAGTATATATAGGAGTCGAGGCTGAAGAGTTCTTCAGTCTCGACAACACATCTCTTGAAGCTCTAGCTCAATTCTCTTGGCGTTGCTCTTGTACTCATCTGATAATCTAGTTCTTGTCATTTCTTCTTGAACTTCTTATTTAGATTTCTTGTTTGTATTTTTGGTCCATGACAGTTTGTTGAGACTACCTTTATCTTAATATCAGAGCTGAATCCTTCTTGTTTGAGAGCGGATTACCCCTCTTCTTGAAGGTATTCTAGCGCTTTAGGGGTTGCGGATTACCTTCCTCTAAACTGATATTTTCTCAATCACAATATCAGAGCTTAGTTCTTTGAGGCAGAGAGTGGACTACCCCTTTCCTTGGAGATACTTGAGCGTTCTAAGGGTTGCGGATTACCCTCCCTTGGATTGATATTAATTCCTTCTTTTTGTTTAGCATAGCTAGTAAAAAAGACTGTTAACATCGATTTCAGAGGTTTGCCTTCTTGATAGAGTGCGGATTACCCCTCTTCTCGAAAGCATTGAGGCATTTTTAGAGGTTGCGGATTACCCTCCTCTAAAACTGAAATCGTTTAGTGTTTTTTTTCTTTTCTCCCAGTAGGTTTTAGTGACAGGTAGTGCTACAATTTTCTCCAAGAGACTTAGCAATTTCTTCTTCTCTCAAAATTTTAATCCATCTATTCTCTAAATATGGAAGTAGACCAGGTCATAGATAGTGCATCTCCACAAGTAGACAATAGAGTGGCAACTCTTGCAGATCTTCAAGCTCTTATGAATAGTGTACGAAAGGAGATTGCATTTCTTCGCAATCCAAGTAAAGAACCTCAAATTGATCTAGTGACCGAAGAAGCTAGACGTGAAATTCATAGCCTACAACAAGAGATTATTCGACTAAGAGAAGCAAGACATGTGTCACATACGATCCCTATGGATACTTCAAGGATTAGTACGAAAGAACCAAAAGTGAATATGCCAAACAAGTTTGACGGAACAAGAGCCAACTTCCGAGGTTTTGTGCAACAAGTACGGCTTTACCTACGCCTATACCCTTCTCGTTATCCGAATGGATTTATCCAGGTTGCTTTCATAGGTACTCTTCTATCAGAAAATGCTCACTCTTGGTTTGCTCCACTATTGGAGAAGGATTCTCCAATATTGTACGACCTAGAGGCTTTCATAGAGAGACTTACTGTTGCGTTTGGAGATAGCGATCGAGAAAGAGTGGCTGAAAGAAAGATACAAAATCTGCGACAAGGATCACGTTCTGCTGCAATCTATGCTGCAGAATTTCAACAGCTTACATGTGATCTTGATTGGAATGATAAGGCGTTCATGACACGATTTCGATATGGACTGAGAGATGATGTCAAGAACTTATTGATCACCATGCCTAAGGCGGATACTTTAGAAGAACTTATATCTCAGGCAATTATTTGTGACAACCGCCTCTTTGAATTACGACAAGAAAGACGATCAGGCTGGAGAAATGATGGAGCATTTGCTACATTTTCAAAAGGTCCAGAGAATCACTCCACAGATCCTGAACCCATGAAAATTGATGTGGTACGTTTCAAACCCCTCACAGCTGAGGAAAGGAAGCGACGGTTTGAACAAAACTTGTGTTTATATTGCGGAGAAGCGGGCCATAAAGCTGTAGATTGTCGGAAGAAACAGAAGCCTCAAACAACAAGACTCAGGAGTACAAGCATGCAGGAAAACAAGGACGCCCAGCCACAATAGGGACTGTGCGGCTGGACATCTCAACATCCAAAATTAATCAAGGTCCCTTTCTCTCAGCTCAACCTTCAGATTGTTTTATGGTACCTTTACATCTGGGTATTCAAGAACTACAAGTCGATGCTTTATTAGACTCGGGTGCATCCGCTTGCTTTATAGATGAAGAGTTTGCCAAGCTTCACAATATTTCTCTTGTAAAGAAACTTAAGCTTGTCCATGTAGAAGTCATAGACGGACGACCATTGTCTTCGGGCAATGTTATCCATGAAACTAAACCATTGAAGGTACGTCTTGAAAACCATGAGAGCAATATTGTTTTTAATGTTATCAAGACCCCTTCATGTCCTATCATTTTGGGACTATCTTGGCTTGATAGATATAATCCATTGATAGATTGGAAGTTGCGGAAAGTGACATTTCCAACAAACTCCTTGAAGGTGGAATCTGCCAAGACAATGTCTAGAAATAAATCCTTGTTTATAGGTGCAAGGGCTTTCATGAAAGAAGCCAAGCAAAATACACCTCTTGTCATCTTCGCAACTCCGACTCGAGAAGATGCAACTCCGACTTTGATTATTCCAAAGCAGTATGAAGAATTCAAAGATGTCTTTGAAAAGAAGAATGCTGATATGCTGCCAGAGCATCGACCCTATGACTGTGCCATTGAATTGCAAGAAGGAGCACAACCACCTTTTGGACCAATCTACAATTTGTCGCAGACGGAGTTGACTAAGTTGCGGAAGTACATTGACGAGAATCTAGCCAAGAACTTCATCTGTCATTCGAAGTCGCCAGTTGGGGCACCAATCTTATTTGTGAAGAAGAAGGATGGCTCACTACGGATGTGCGTGGACTATCGAGGTCTCAACAAGGTGACAAAAAAGAATCGCTATCCACTACCTTTGATTTCCGGTCTTCTAGAACAACTTGGGCGTGCAAGGATCTTTACAAAGATTGACCTAAGGGGAGCTTACAACCTTGTGCGAATTAAGAAAAGAGATGAATGGAAGACAGCGTTCCGAACAAGGTATGGCCATTTTGAATACAATGTCATGCCATTTGGTCTTACTAATGCTCCAGTGGTCTTTCAACACATGATGAATGACATCTTTCGAGAGCATCTAGACGATTTTGTTGTCATCTATCTAGATGATATTTTGATATTTTCTAAGAACGAGGAAGAACATGAGAAGCACGTTCGTCTGGTACTCAAAAAACTACGGGAGCGAGGATTCTATGCCAAATTGGAGAAGTGCTTATTTCACCAAACTGAGATGGAGTTTTTGGGATTCATCGCGACTACGGAAGGCTTGAAGATAGATTCAAAGAAGGTGGAAGCAATCATGTCTTGGAAAGTTCCGAAGACGGTTAGGGACGTACAATGTTTTCTTGGATTTGCTAACTACTATCGAATCTTCATCAAGAATTATTCTCAAGTTGCTGCCCCTTTCACTCGGTTAACGTGTAAGGACAAGCTCGAATGGGGACCTATCGCAGAAAAAGCATTTCAAGATTTGAAGATGGTATTTACTACAGCTCTAATCTTGGTACATCCGAACTTTACAAAGGCCTTTTATTTGGAGAGAGATGCTTCGGATTTTGCTTTGGGAGCTGTACTTTCACAGATGGGCGTAGATGAGAAGCTCCATCCAGTTGCGTTCTATTCTCGAAAATTCTCTGCTGCTGAGATCAACTATGAGATCCACGATAAGGAACTCCTTGTTATAGTAGATTCTTTCCAAGAGTGGCGCCACTTTCTCGAAGGAACTGCACATCCAGTGACCGTATATACGGATCACAAGAATTTGGAGTATTTTATGTCGGCTCGGATTTTGAATCGACGTCAAGCTCGGTGGAGTATGTCGCTATCCAGGTTCGACTTTGTTATTACTTATTGGCCTGGGAAGCAACAAGGGTTGTCCGATGCATTATCAAGGAGATCATATCTCGCGCCAAAGGCTAGAGATGCAGCATTTGATCAACATTGCACGACATTGTTGAAGCCAGAGAAATTTCGGCTCAACGCAGCTATTGTACCAATTGATGCTGACTTCCTCGACCAGATACGGGTCGCAACCATTGAAGATTCTCTAGCCCTTGGTATCAAGCAACATACTAGTGATGATAAATTCAAGATGGAAGGAGATCTAGTATATTTCGAAGAGCGGTTGTATATCCCAAAAGGGCCAACACGACTCCGAGTTCTTCGATCTCGTCATGACTTTCCAACTGCGGGATATTTTGGATTCAATAAGACCTTGGAACTTATTTCCCGCGATTTCTGGTGGCCTCAAATGTGGAAGGATGTGAAAGATTTTGTTGTATCTTATGACATTTGTTCAAGATCCAAAAACCCTCGACATCGGCCTTATGGACTTCTACAGCCATTACCTATTCCGCGTCGACCATGGTCTTCGGTTTCCATGGACTTTATTACGGATCTACCACCATCGAATTCATTTGACAGCATTTTTGTTGTCGTAGACCGGCTTACAAAGATGGCGCATTTTGTCCCTTGCAAGAAGACATCGTCAAGCGAAGACACAACAAGACTCTTTCTTGATAATGTGTATCGATATCATGGTCTACCAAATGATATCGTATCGGATCGAGGAACCGAGTTTGTGTCAAAGTTTTGGAAATCTCTTTTTGAAATATTGAAGGTGGATATCAAGCTTTCTTTGGCATTTCATCCTCAAACGGACGGCCAAACAGAACGGGTGAATCAAGTTTTAGAGCAATATTTACATTGCACCATCAACTATCAACAAGATGATTGGGTCACATATCTACCGCTAGCCGAGTTTGCATATAACAACACCCTTCATGCGTCAACTCAACAAACGCCATTCTTTTCCAATTATGGATACCATCCGAAGCTTGACTTATGGAGTTCGTCAACGATTAACAATCCGACAGCTGAAGGATTGGTGAAGGAGCTTTCGCAGCTTCAAACTACATTGAAGCTTCAATTGCAAACTGCCCAAGAATCTTACAAGGCGTCCGCGGACAAATTTCGGAATTAGGCACCTAAATTCACAATTGGAGACAAAGTTTGGCTGCTTCGACGAAATATTAAGACCAAGCGGCCATGTGACAAATTGGACTATCGGAGATTGGGACCATTTGTTATCTAGAAGCAGATCAATCCTGTAGCGTATCGTCTGGAGTTACCAGCTACTATGAAGGTACATCCTGTCTTTCATGTTTCTTTGTTGGAGCCTTATCGAGAATCGTCTTTTCCTGGAAGAGTACAATGTCCACTACCTAGCATAGAAATAGAGAACCACAAAGAATACGAGGTGGAAAAGGTCCTGGATTCACGGCAAAGACGGGGTAAATTAGAATACTTTGTGCATTGGAGCGGTTACGATATTAATGAACGAACATGGGAGCCGGCCGAAAATCTCGCGAATGCGCCACAAAAGGTACAGGAGTTTCATCGACGATATCCTGAGAAACCCAAGCCGGTTCGACAATAGCTTCTTACTGAAGCTTGCTCATCCAGAAAACAGAAAAGAGGAGAGAGCACCACCAAAATCCATAGTTGATGTAGTCATTCTCTCCAAGATAGCGTAGAGCTTTGTTAGTAGCCCAAGTTTGTTCTTATTGTTTTAGCCTTTGAATATGGATAGCCAAGATACTACACTTGTCATGTCATCTCAAGCAACTAGCTCACGAAGACGACCGCGAGATGAAGAACCGCTTGCACCATGACGACGTCGAAGGATTCCGAGCAACAAATCGCTGGTGATTGTATTTGAGGTCGAGCCTTCCTACATTGGTCAACCAGAAGGAGTGTTTGCAGGACAATTTCATAATGAAGACACGGAGGTTCATGCTTGGTCAGAAGTTGAAGGCGTGGGCCACTACCGTTCGCTTCAAGGACCATTGAATCACTTGCCTTGTGAACAACAATTGGAGTTCATAGCAGAGGTTATGTGACAGATCTTCATTTTCTTGCGTTGGTATTGACTGACGATAACATTACTTCTCGGAGACCTCGAAGCTAAAGGAGGAGGTGATGTTAGGGACATAGTCCTTAGACCTTTCTAGAGACAAGTTTCTAGAACCTTCTAGAAAGAAGTCTCTAAAAACTTCCAGAAGATTCCTTGAATATTTTCTTAGAATATTCTTCAAAGATTCCCTAAAGATTCTTTGAAGATTCCCTAAAGATTCTCTTAGAAGGCTCTAGAAGATTCTTAGAATATTCTAGTAGATTCTAGGAAGTTACTTGAGAAGCTTCCTAGCTCTTGGGTAGTTGCTCGAGAAGCTTCATAGTTCTTGGGAAGCTTCTTGATGCGCTTCCTTAGAACCATAGGCCAGTAGTATATATAGGAGTCGAGGCTGAAGAGTTCTTCAGTCTCGACAACACATCTCTTGAAGCTCTAGCTCAATTCTCTTGGCGTTGCTCTTGCACTCATCTGATAATCTAGTTCTTGTCATTTCTTCTTGAACTTCTTGTTTAGATTTCTTGTTTGTATTTTTGGTCCGTGACACAAGGTCATAGATTTTCTCCAAAATGGTCAGTCCAAAGTCATATTCTACAATATTCTAATCATAGTTTCAACAATACTTCTCTCAATCACAATTCTTCATAAGCAAATAATAAAAGAAAAGAAAACAAAGAGGTAGAACTAAGCTTATCCTGACTTACGACTCTCATAGTCTGGCCCCGATCTGCTTTTTCTCAACCTCTTCATCCTACCAAAAGATGGACTATTGTCATATTATAAATGCTTACAGTATGTAAAAATTAGTTAGAACATATTATATTTTAATAAATCTAGATGTGTGTTAGAGTGGTTAGTAGATTAAATTAAAAAAAGTTGGTATAAGAAACTTTACTTTGTTTCATTACTTGTTTTGATTTTGACATTATATATATATATATATATATATATTTATATTTATAAGACCTAAATAATTAGTATAAAGCTTAAGAGAAGGTTGGGGCCTAAAGAAGAAAATCTTAACTAATAGGAGGCTTAATGGGAGGGATGAAAGTAAGGCATGGTTGGATGAAGACAAGGAATGAAAAACTTCATTCCTATTGGTCGAAGGCCATGCCCAATGGGCTTCAAGGAGGCTGCCCGAGGCCTTATTAGGGATTAGGGTTCCTCTTTCGAGGGCATTCAAAAATTACAAGCTAAGGTTGTAAAGTTTAAGATTTGGGATAAAATTTGTGTGAAAAAATTAGAGAATTTGGAGTTAAGGTGAAGAAGTTATAGCCGTTTGAAGTTAAGATGTTTATTTAAGACATATTGTTACTCTTTTGAGGGTACGAGGAGTTTTACAGTAGCTTTTGAAGATCGAAAGATGCAATTAGAACGGCAATTTTAAAGCCTATATCTTTTACAAAAGAATTATTGCTTTTGAAGTTCATATGAAGGAGTTGTAAGGAGTTGAAGGCGGCGCTTCCAAATCAAAGGCAGTATGTAAGCAGTTTTGTTTGTAGTAATGGTTGGAACCATAACTTGAATATTCAGACGAATTTTTGGCTCATACTTTATGAAAAATATAAATTTTTGTGTAAAAAAGCTATACATACAAATTTTGTGGCATTTGAGCTTATATTTTGTGAGATATAAAGAAAATTGTACGCGGGTATATAAAGACAAGGGTTTGAAGCGACTATTAGGATTTTCAAGATATTTCAAGATTCGCAACGAATTTGTGGTTAAAAATTATTGTAAAAATTAATAAGAATACATTGGTACCTCATATAAAATTTGAGTTTGTTTGGACGGTCGGATTAAGAGATATGAGGTGTTGAAGTTCGAAAAAATCTCTACATAAGAATATACATGGTTTTAGAGGATTTTATCATATTTTGGGTGTTGTTGGTTACTTGAGGCTTGTGTATTTGGTGTAATTACTAAAAAAGAAAAAATTTATATATAAACTTAGGAATTTCCTTATTTTCAAGTATGATTGAATAATTAGTGATAGCCAAAAGCCCAGTGTTTTTTTGAAGCAAACTCTTTCTACCTCGACACCGTCGGCCAGCAGATTCCAAAGGTTATGAACCTTTGAATTCTTCACACTTTGTTCTACTAACAACCTACTATTATCAACTAAACTACCTAATCATAAGTCTAATTTTCAAGATTATCAATAACCAACCAGTAACTTATCACAAAATTTATTTACTTATTTTACATAGTGTAGAATAAGTAGTTATTTTCAGAATGTAGATACCTAGTGTATAATGTAAATAGGCATAGATAACTACTGAAAAGGTAGTTCAGTAGGTAGAATGGATGAATAATCAGGAAAAGTATTTATCATCTGTAGTATAGGAGTTGGTATCTCAGAGTAGTATAAGGAAGATGGAAGAGGGGAAGAAAATACCAGACTGTGAGAGTCGTAAGCCGAGGTAAGCTTGGTGCTACCTCTTTTCTTTTGTTTGTTATTTTCTTTGAATAAGAGGATTGAAAGTTTCTGAATATTGTGAAGTGAATTATGGAATGGAAATGTGATTGGTATTATTTGAGAAGAAAAAAGATTGAATGCTAAAATCTGATTGTAGTTTAGTAGAGAGAATGAGTCTGTATTTGTGTGAAACACTGTAATGTGAATGGCAGTTCTGTGTGAAGAATTCCAGTGATTGGAACGAGGGTAATTGTGTGCTGAAAGCTGTGAAGGCGCAGTATTACAGTTGGAGATTATGAGGGTGAATATATTGGTAGAAATAGCAGTTATTGGTATGACTGAATTGCTGTAAGGAAGAGACCGATAAGATGAAGGAGGAGATTATAATTTCCTTGTGTGTTCAGATATTGAAAATAGAGATGATATATTCAAGAGGTAATTGATTGTGTGACCCTAACGTGAACGCTTAAGCAACTAGTCATTCTCCATGTTCGAATCTCCCTATACGGGTTTATGTTCGAAAGTTTCTTTCGGAATAAGTAAAACGAGTAATCACATTTTGGTGCTGCTGCCGGGGAGTGATAATAGCTTTGAGTATTAAAAATTAATTACCAAATGTGTGAAAAAATTGGCAATGGAAGATGATTTAAGTAGTGTTTGAAGAAAGAGTATGGTTATTAAGAATGAGAATTTAATAGCAAAGAGAATAAAGCAATCAAAGGAAAGAACAGAGAAATCGCAAGGAAGAAATTTGTTGCATAATGAGTGAGATCACAAATTGAAAAAGAAGCATTGACAAAGTTAGATTAAGCCGTGGTTGCAGGCCTGTCGGCATATTCGATCGTACCCAGAAGACAATCGACCTCTAATATTTCAGAAATACATACTGTTAAAGAAATTGCCAAGAGCACTCGCGGGGAGCGCTGCTAATAGTCCAGCAAACCTCTCGAAGCCGTTAACGGAAAACAAGGAAGGCATAGAGGAATTAGGTACCCCATTGGGTATCTTCTCAATTGGAAATACGTCCGATCCTAACAAGACTGGTTCTGAAGATCAGCATAAATCACTTGTCAATAAAGACCAATTCAGAATATATCAAAATCTGTCATTTTTACCTCATATTCAACCAGTAAAATTATTTGGGGATAATAATAGTCAATCGGAAAGGCCTGGAAGTCCAAAAAAGACTTTTGCAAAAGAGAGTTTTTATTTTAATAAGAAATTGAGCAAAACATTGGCATCTTTAATGACGTCCGGAGGACCAGCAGTTCCGATTGCAGTTCAAATGGATGTAGTGGGCGATCAAATGACTAGCGTCGTGCCATTACCTACTTTTCAAGGTTTGCCAGGTGCGGATCCAGATCAACATTTGTCTCAATTCTTGACGGCATATGTAGCGAATAATGGAAGAACAGAAGACATTTGGCTGAGATGGCTGTCAGCGACATTGAAAGACACAGCATTTGAGTGGTATAACCACCAACATGTGGGACAATTTATCAATTGGAAGGCATTGAAAAATGCATTTTTAGCCCATTTTCGACCAATTGGTTTTGAAGAATATCTTAGAGAAAAATTAATAAACAGCAGAATGGTACCAGGGAAAGCAGTACAATCATATTATGGTCGTGTAGCGGATATACTTCCAAAATAGCTAAATAACCAAATGCCAGAATCATTTGTATTGTCCATATTGGTTAATGGACTATATCCACTAGAATTGAAAATGTTTGTAAAGGAGGCCCAATCAGCCACCATTGCATCATCTCTTGAGCGAACAAAAGTATGGGAGGAATGTCACTATGACCAGAACTTAATAGTTGGAGCCACGATGATTCCATCTCAAGGAGGTTATCAAATGACAAATTGAAATGATGCATCGAGAAGTTATCTAGGAAGGAATGATTATGGTACAATTCCACAGGGAATAGTGGATGTCGTTCCATTGCAAGCTGTACCACCATCATCATCACATCCATATGTACCTTATTCCGCATATCAAAAACCAATACCTACAAAGAAATTGTCAAATGCATTGATATTAAGGGATCCTAATGAGTCATTGTTGTTAACATTGATAAAAAAAAATGGATGAATTGGCTGTGAATCTGGCCAAGGATAAAGAAAAAAGGCATAAACCAACCAATATGCGTCCCAATGTCTGGTGCAGTAATTGTAAGAGGCAACGTCATTTAGTAATAGAATGTCCTTCACCACCCCAAATGACTGTACAATGTACCTTTTGTGGTGGCAAGCATATTACCACCAATTGTTGAAATTTACGGAAGCAACAACAATTCAATAACCAAATAATGACTCAACCAACTTCGTGGGATGTCAATCAAGTACAGACAAATAATAGGTTTGGCTGGAATGGAAATCAAGCGAATAAGCAAAATAAGAATTATTCTAATTTCTTCAACTTTGAATTTTACTAAGAAGGTGTATCCAATACTCACGGATTGGCAATGAACCAACCAGGATACCATCAATATCTACCCATGACAAAGCCAATGCCAAACTCTACAGTAACAATGGATCAACCAGGATCCTTTACTCATCCAACATGAAACAGACTTAGCCGTTATATACTAGTAGAGACACCCATTATCCTTGAAGGAATTGACAAAAGACTACTTCATTGCTATCATTGCAGACAAATCAGACATTATGCAAGTGAATGTCCTAATTCAAGGGCCAATGATGACTATGCTTCAATATGTGGAAATTATAAGCAGTCTGGTTATACTTATTAGCAGTGCAATGCATCCTTTAATTATAATAATCGGGACCAGCAAATACAAACAAGCCAACCGGCGGAGGACAGAGGCCTTGTTCAACGAAACTCACCAATACATCATGTCGAGGTGGTGAACGTAGTATTTATCAGAAGCCAACAAAAAGATAAGAATCCAATTCAAGACATTGATGAATCAATCACAGGAGAGCAAGTAGTGCCGTCCATGGGGCTAAACGAACCAATATCAGTATTGGGACGTATCCCAATATTGAGACCTCAACAAACTGAGGAACCCAATTCGATTCCACATGCCAATTTACATGGACCATCCAATCCAGGTCCTATTACGGGCTCGATATCGAGTATGAGACTTGAATCGATGGCACAACCCAATGAGGTCCCAATTACGGAGGCTTCAATTTCATTCCAATCAGTTCTGATCTCTACGCAGTTTTGAGAAACGTGCTATCCGTTGAAAGTTCCTCTCGAAGGCAAGAATTCCAAGGAAGCCTCGGCTGCTGTTTCAATTTCGAATCCAAGGCGAAAGAATATCTTACCTCACAGAGTTAAATCAAAACCAATGAAATGCAAAAGAGCATTGAGAATTACTTTCAATATGGAATCCTATGATATTTTGAAGGATCTGGATGCTATTCGGCCTTCTATTTCTATGAAGCAACTTCTAGCGGTTGCACCAAAATATCGATCTACATTGAATTCATCGTTAATACGGCATAGGCATCGTAATAAAGAAGTTTGTGAAGTCAGTTTGAACCTTGACCCAGGTGCACCAACCATCGATGTTTTGATTGACGGTGTTATGATCTCGGGTGTTCAGGTAGATGGTGGTTCCAACGTCAATTTAATGAACACTGATACAATGGATGCTTTAGATTTGGAACACTTAGTATCCACGACATTGGTATTATGGATGGCAGATCATAGACGGGTTAAACCAATGGGTATCTTACGGAGTGTTCAAACTATGATTGTCGGTATTGCATATGAAATCAACTATATCATCTTTCGGTTACAAAGTTCGACTTTATCATATCCAATTTTATTGGGATGACCCTGGCTTTATCAAGCAAAGGCCAAGAACGATTGGGGTCGAAGTACTTTGACAATTGGCAAGAGCAGAGACAAAATGGTGTTACAGATGTACTCATTACAATATCATGGGGAGTCTCAATTGCCAGCATCTGAATTAACATCGGATGATGAGCTTAGCTCCGATGACGATGCAGTAGCACCAATTACGGAGGGGCCCGTGGAGGTAGTACTATATCATGGAGTAGTGTACTAATGTGAAGATCCGGGGGAGTACTTGATATACCCGACGGACTCGAAAAACTTAGATTATGTTAGTACTGATTGGATGACCAAGTATGATGTGCACCATGTTAGTGCCCTGGACACAGGATTCAGTACTTCATACAAGTTGAACTTACCGACTGACTTTAAACTAGCGCGTGGGTTGAAACAGAATATCGCTGTTGCACCTTTATGTCAAACTATCAACTTGACGACCACATCAGAACCTCGGTGTCGTAGTGTAAATGTATATAGTTTGTAAAAATTAGTTAGAACACATTAAATGTTAATAAATCTAAATGTATGTTAGAGTGGATAATAGATTAAATTAAAAAGAGTTGGTATGAAAAAAAATTATTTTGTTTTCCTTACTTAGTTTGATTATAATATATAAAAGTTATAGAACCTTAATGTTAAGTATGAAGCCTTGAGAGGAGATAGGGACCTAAAGATGAAGATTAAAACTAATAGGAGGTTAATTTGGAGGGATGAAACCAAGGCATGGTTGGATGAAGGTAGAAATAAGGATCTTCATCTCCAATGGTCGAAATCCATGCCCAATGGGCTTTTAGGAGGCTGCCCTCGACTTTGATAAGGATTTCGGCGACTTCAAAGAGGCCATTAGGAAATCAAAGGCAAGGGTTGTAAAGTTTAGGATTTTGGCTACAATTTTTGTGCAAATTTTATAGGGCTTGGAGTTAGGGTGAATAAGTTATAGCCGTTTGAAGTTAAGGTGTCAATTTGAGACCTACTGTTACTCTTTTGAGTTTAAGAGGAGTCTTACGGAAGATTTTGGAGATCGGAAGGTGCGGCTGGAAGGGCAACTTCAAGACATACATCTTTTGCAAAGAAATTTTGCATTTGGAGTTTATGTAAAGGAGTTATAGGGAGTTAAAGACAACGCATTCAAATCAAAGGCAGTAAGTCAGTGGTATTGTTCAAAGTAGTGTTAGGAGCCATAACTTGAGTTTTCGAATGAAATTTTGGCTCAAACTTTGAGATAATGTAAAAATTTGTATTAAAAAGCTATCTATATAAGTTTCGTGGCATTTGGACTTATGGTTTGTGAGATATGAAGAAAATTGCGCGCGGGTATATAAAGATTAGGGTTTGAAGCGGTTGTTACGGTTTTGAAGATATTTCAAGATCCGCGACGAATTTGCGGTTGAAATTTGTTTTACAAATTAATAACAACATATCAGTACTTCAAGTAAATTTTGATCTTGTTTGGACGGTTGGATCAAGAGTTATGAGGTGTTGAGGTTCGGGAGAATTTCCACATAAGGATATACAAGGTTTTAGAGTACTTCTACCATATTTTGGGTGTTGTTGGTTATTTAAGGCTTAAGTAATTGGTGTAATTGTCCCAAAAGGAGAAATTATATATATAAAATTAGAGTTTCCTTATTTTAAGCTTGATTGAGCAATTAGTGACAGTTAGAAGCCCAGCGCTTTCTTGAGGCAAAACCTCTCTACTCCGACATCGGACAATTAAGGTCTACGAAGGTATTAAGGAACCAAGAGTTGACCTACTGGACCGAATTTTTCTTGCATCATAAATCCGCTTTTGCTTGGACTTATGATGATTTAAAAGGTATTCTTGCTAAAGTCTGTGAGCATTGTATCATTTTAGAGGAGAACGCTAAACCGGTGTCGTGTTGTAACACGAGTATACAGTGAAAATAAAAAGAAAGGGGAATTTTATTAATATTCAGTTACCTCGAATATTGGGAGCATCGACCAACTCCAGTACAAATACTGAGTGGTCAGGTTCAGTCACTCCGTTACAGTCAGCCGGGGCATACTGAAATGCTCCGTTCGATTCCAATAACGGGAGTCAGCAGGAAGAGAAGGACCAATTCACACGACGGGTTCGAGGAGCCAATTGGATCCAATTTCGATAATCCAATCCAGGTCCTCTTATCCAATATGAGACCTGAATTGGCCGGTCAACCCAATGCAGTCTAATTACGGGAAATCCAGGTCTTACTATGGGTCTTAGCCAATCTGACGCGAGGACCAATTTGACCCAATTACGGGAACATCCAAGTTACTACGGGCATCTTTCCCATTATAGGACCTGAATTGGTCGGGCGACTCAATGTGGTCTCGATTACGGGGTTCGATTCTGTTTCAGGCTGTCCTGTTCTCTGTGCCGTTTCAGGGAACGTTGTTTTCGGTAAATGGATTTCTTAAAGGTAAAAACGGAGGAGAAAGCTTGACGGTGAGAGCCAATTTCGGATCCAAGCTTGAGGTGGGAGCCAATTCCGGATCTATGACGGAAGATTGAAGAAATTGAGAGGATAAGGTTAGGGAGGAATCGGGGGGAGAAGGGGGGGGTTTTCAAGCTTTTTCAAGGTTACTAGTTCGATTTTCATTCGAGTTTTTTTTGGAAGATCAAGGGAATTAGAAAGAAGAGCTTCATGCTTCGGGTCGGGGAAGGAAAGACATAGAATTTGGATTTTTCTTCTTCGTAGAGTTTTGGGACGATTGAGGCAATCGCTGCTGAAGTCAGTGTTGTAATGGTGAATCGGGGTTTTTAAATGAAGTGGGTTTGAATACTCTTGACTGTTTTGTAAAATCGAGTTACGTCTGTGATTGAAGGATTAAAGGGGTGTCTATAGGATTGAGTATGCGGAGTGAATGAAATTTATTGGGTTAATCTAACAGGACAGTCAGTGGATACAAGATCGTAAGTACAAAGGGGTATTGAAGATTAAGAGTTTGGGTTGTTCGAGGTTCTCTGTAACGTCTAGAGACCTACCGGCTGGGACAAAAAAAAAGGACTTCGACAAGCAGTCGAAGAGCACCCGTATAGATTTATGGTACATTGTTGCAGTCGTTTATATTCCAGCAGTCAGAAACTGATAGACTGCTTGACTATCGGCGGATCTCCATACTACCTTCTACAGCCAGACGCCCGGCGCGTTCTCGAGCAAGAAAGCACGTAATACGACATAAGTGGTGAACCCGACGTGAAAGCTTGAGGTAGAAGGTATTGGATTTCGGTTGATTTTATCTTTATTTTTTATAGAAAACGAAAATTAAAATTTTGAAGGATTTTTGGGAGAAATTTCTGGTGGGGAGTCTTCTAAAGGACAAGATATGCACATGGATCCGTCTATTGCTAGTTTGTTTCAAGCCTTCTCATTGTCAATGCAGCAACAGCAAAGCAATGATCGAAAGGAAGCTTTGGCAACGAAAGCATTGCAAGCAGTGGTCAATAAAATTGATCAATTTGATGGGAGGAATATTTCAAGGTATTTAAGATGTTATGTTCGTGAAATGGAATTAAATCGGGTTTCTGAGAAGAAAATGGTTGCACTATTTGGACTTGCCACAATACCGGAGATAAGGGACCACATTACATCGATTACGGATCGTTGTAGGAATTCATGGGAGGATTTTTCACATGCATTGAAAGAAAAATATTTCTTAGAAGATGCTGATCGTGTTACTAAGAAGCTGTTTCTGGGATGGATTGAACGGCCCAATAAGAATTTGCAAGCAACAGAGCTACTAAGGGAATTTGAGAGGCAGTACTCTCAATTATCGAAGGTAGAAAAATTGACATTGGAGCCGAACAAAGTTGATTTATTTCTTCAAGCTGCTGATGGAGAATTGCAAGAGAAATTAGAACCCCTTCTTGAAGACAAAGAAGAAGATGAAGGATTGACAACAAAGTGGAAGAACGTTGAAGATGCGGTAGGGTAGCTTACAAAAAAAGAAAGGAGGAAGGATAGGAGCAATATTCCGAAAACAGTACAAGCACCCAAAGCTCCAGTACGTACAACACCACCGACAATGCCTACAGTTCAACCTTCGACATCCTTGTCAAAGAAAGTAGATATGGATATGGAAGAAATTATACAAGGAATGCGAGATCTTCAAAACAAATTGGCAAGACTTGAAGAGAATACTTCTATAAATAATTCGAAGAATGTTTCAAAATAAGGATATGTACAAAGATGCATTTGGTGTGATGATGCTTCACACACTAGAAAAGATTGCAATGAATTTAATAATATGATACTGCAGGGAATTATTTGCTGGAAAGATGGAAAGATAGCATTGAAAGATAAGGAGGATCTTCTTCAAACCAATTTTGGCAAGGGAGGAATGAGAGCATTGGTTCAAGATTACTTAAAAGGGCATGAAACAGTAGCACGAGAAAGTGCAAGTTATGGTGCTAGAGTAGATGATGAAATTGGTGGAAGTACGGAAACTAGTGAGTTTTGGGCTTCTGCCGTTTCTACAATGCAAGAAGGGAAATTACCTCGAGAAGCGTTATTGAGAACTGCAGCTACAATACGAGGAAGAACAGGTTGGGAGGATCCTGTTGAGTCTCTTTCAATTCATGCATATATTGCTAAGAGCCAACATGAAGCTTTGATGGAAGAAAAAAGACGAGGAAATTTTGATGATACTAGAGAATGAACTTCTTTTAAGAGGCAAACTCGAGGAGACAAGGCTCGGGAGGCAGCTTCACAAGAATTACATGTAAAGGATATCTCAGCATCATTGGGAGAAAAAAACACGGAGACAAAAGATAAGGGCAAATCAATTGCTTATAAGCTACTTTCTGATATTGAAGCGGCAACAAATTTGAAAGGAGTGTTGGAAGAACGTTTATTAAACGCTAAGGTGGAATTCACATTGAAAGAAGTCTTGGGAATTGCAAAGAAGGAGTTTCATGATGTTATCATTGACAGCATTAAGCGAAAGAGGCAATTAATGAGCGAAACTGGAATGAGTCATGCTATTGATGCAAGAATATGTAGAGATGAAGAAGAGGTTGATATTGGTTACAAGCAACCAACAAATGAAAAGAATGGGTATAATCAGCGAGTACGGTTTGAAGATTCTCGTGACAAGGAAATGGAAACTTTGAGCCATTATACTCGAAAGCATTGGGCAATGGCAACTACTGAGGTATTGGTGAAGGTAGGAGATATAGAAGAACCAATAGTTGCTTTGGTGGACCATGGTTCTGAAATAAATCTCATGTCTAAAGATCTTTATAAGAAGCAAAAATGGCCAATTGATATGGAACATGGATGGGCAATACGAGCAGCTAATAACACACGAGGCGAATTATATGGAGCTTGTCCAGATGTCAAAATTCGGATTGGGGATGTTGCGACGGAGCAACATTTCTTCGTTCAAGATACAACGTCTTATCCGTTGATTTTAGGACAATCTTATATCACGGCAACACGGATGGAAAAAGAAGTACTTGACGATGGTTCTGCTTATGCAAGGGTATGGAGCGAAGATGGGAGGAAAGCTGTACAATTTCTAACAGTACCTCCTAACCATGAACGGAATCGAGATAGGTTGAGGGAGAAACCATTGCCAAAGATTGTTGAAGGATTTAAGGATTTTGGGGAGGTACCACTGTAAAGCGAGATTATGGAGGTACAAAAGAGGAGGTACTCTCGCGAGATGAAGGTGCCTTTGATGCGAGTTTTATTGGTATATTGGAGAATGGAAATATTATGTATAAGAAAGTTGATGATTTTAAAAGAAAAGAAAGAAAAAGATTATATGATATTGAAGGACAGTTACGCAAGATAGGTACATTGTAAGATGATGAGAGGATTTTGGGTGTTTATGAAGAAAATGGGATGGAAGATTCATTGGAATTGATTACATCTATTGGGTTAGGGGATAATGATAAGATTGTTGAGATTCATTCGAGAGAGGTTTATACCATGCTTAAATCTTTTCAAGCACCAGAAGTCACAGTAGAGACGAGATATAAAACGGCAGATAAGAAGGTAAAGCCTGTTGCCGGACCATTACCAGAGGATTCTAAAGAACAAATGGGAGAAGCATCAAAAGAAGCAAGTTTAAGAGATCCAATGAGTATTGGACATCAGTTTACTGAAGAGACTTTTGAAGAATTGAAGATTGGTTCTGATGGTTCTTTATTGCCGGAGGAAATTACTTGCTTCAAAAAGATGTTGGCTAAACAAGGTAGATCGTTTGCCTTCGAATCTCATGAAATTGGGTGTGTGGATCCAAATATTGTAACACCTATGGTTATCTTCACTGTACCGCATGTACCTTGGAATCTAAGACCGATTCCAGTACCGAGGGCACATTTACCTAAATTGGTCGAACTATTGAAAGAAAAGATAAAGATGAAAATATTAGAACCTTCATTTGCGCCGTATTCTAGTCGATGGTTTACGATACCTAAGAAGAATGGGTCACTATGGTTTATTCAAGATATACAGCCGGTGAATGCTGTAACTGTCAAGAATGCAGGAATTGGACCTATTGTGGATGAATTTGCTAAGGCGTTTGCTGAAAGGGCGATCTATTCAATGGGTGATTTGTATTCAGGTTATGATCAATTTCAACTTGCCGAAGGAAGTAGAGATATGACAACGATGAGGACACCGCTTGGATTGGTTAGAATGTGCACTCTTCCTCAAGGCGCGACCAACTCAGTTGCGCATATGATGAATGGGATGAATAAGGTATTAAGAGATTTTATTTCGGAAAAGACTATGCCTTTTCTGGATGATGTTCCTATAGAAGGGTGCAGAGAAGGAGACAAGGATGAAACTTTAGATACGAGGGGGTGTCGCAGATATGTTGTTGATCATATACAAGATTGTGAAAAGATTTTAACTCGGCTTGGAGAAGTTCATCTTACATTATCGGGTATGAAGTCCGTATTTGGAGTGCGAGAGGTTGTAATTGTTGGACATTTATGCGGATCTTACGGAAGAAAACCAGATCCGACTAAAGTTGATGCAATTAGAAGGATGAAAGAGGATTGTGGTTCTTTAACAGAGGTTCGCAGGTTTTTAGGTGCATGTGTATTTTATCGAATCTGGATCCCTCATTTTGCTCACATAGCGGATCCATTATATGAACTGTTACGCAAGGGTTACCGATTTGAATGGAAAGAAAGGCATATTCAGGCAATGCAAAGATTGAAGAAATTATTGATGTCACCTCCAATATTGAGGAAGGTTGATTATAAGTGCAATAGACCAGTGATTCTTACTGTAGACGCTAGTCCAATTGCCGTTGGATGGGCTGTGGGTCAAGATGATTCGAATGGGAGTAGATTTGCAGTTCGATTTGAGGCTAAAGTTTTAAATATTCGTCAGCGTGCATATTCGCAAGTCAAAAGAGAACTTTGGGGAGTCATTTCGGCTATGAAAGCTGAAAAGGACTATTTGATTGGGGCAGTAGTAGTAATTGAAACAGATTGCTTGCCATTGCTTGGAATGATTATTAACTGTTCAATGCCAGATATTGCAATGTTGAGATGGATTGCTTATATTAAGTCACTAAATCCAGAATTTAAGCATATCACTGGAAAGGACAATTTAGTAGCAGACATGCTATCTCGAGCAAGATACGAGAGGGAGGACGAAATGGTTGAAGACATTGATGATGTCGGATTGAAATTCTATTTAATATCAAATCTCAATAGAGAAGACAAGCTATTTCTTGAAGAATCTTATGAAGGAGAATTATTGGATATTGGTCATTATTTGAATACCTTGTCTAAGCAGGGGAATTGGTCTATAGAAAAATTCAAACAAATAAGAAAAAAAGCATATGGATTTTTAAATCGAGATGGATTCTTATGGAAGAGACCGAAGAAAGGAATTGGGATGCCACAACGAGTGATAGGCAAAAAGGAAGAAAAACTAAAATTATTAAAGGAGTTTCATGATAGTTTATGGGCAGGGCATAGAGGAATCTGGGCTACTTTTGCTAAACTCAAGGAACGATATTGGTGGAAAAATATGTATCGAGATGTGCTCTCATTTGTAGAGTCATGTAAAATCTGTCAATCGTATTCTAATATCCGACATCGAGATGGTCTTCATCCTATGTATCCTCTGGCTATTCATTTTAAATGGGTTGTTGATTTGGTTATTATGCCGGTTGGGTTATTACAGATGAGATATTTGGTTTTAGCTCGTGAAGATTTATCAAATCTAGTAGAAGGAAGAGCATTGAGGACAAAATCTACAGAGGGGATTTATAGGTTTTTGCTTGAAGATGTCATTTGCCGTTACGGGTGCGTAGGAAAAATCACTGCAGATCGTGGAGAATTAAATGCACAAGAAGCTCGTAAGTTCTTTGAAAAATGTGGAGTTAAACTATCACTTACTACTGCTTATAATCCGGAAGGGAATGCGAAAAGCGAACACGGTCACCCGCCGATTGTGAAAGCATTAGTTAAAGCTTGTAATGGGAAGGTTAAAGAGTGGCCACGGCTTTTGTCATTTGCATTATGGGCTGATCGAACAACACATAGTTCGGTGAAAGGATATATGCCACTAGAACTTATGACAGGTCAAAAACCAATTATGCCGATTGAAGAAAAGGTACTTACTTGGAGTATGCTACCATGGGAAGATGGATTGACAAGAGAAGAACTTCTGGCTATTAGGATTCGACAATTGGAGCAAAGAACGGAAGATGTCCAGATAGCATTGGGAAGGTTAAAAAGAGCAAGGTTACAAAACAAGGCGTTGTCGTGTTGTAACACGAGTATACAGTGAAAATAAAAAGAAAGGGGAATTTTATTAATATTCAGTTACCTCGAATATTGGGAGCATCGACCAACTCCAGTACAAATACTGAGTGGTCAGGTTCAGTCACTCCGTTACAGTCAGCCGGGGCATACTGAAATGCTCCGTTCGATTCCAATAACGGGAGTCAGCAGGAAGAGAAGGACCAATTCACACGACGGGTTCGAGGAGCCAATTGGATCCAATTTCGATAATCCAATCCGGGTCCTCTTATCCAATATGAGACCTGAATTAGCCGGTCAACCCAATGCAGTCTAATTACGGGAAATCCAGGTCTTACTACGGGTCTAAGCCAATCTGCCGCGAGGACCAATTGGACCCAATTACGGGAACATCCAGGTTACTACGGGCATCCTTCCCAATATAGGACTTGAATTGGTCGGGCGACTCAATGTGGTCCCGATTACGGGGTTCGATTCTGTTTCAGGCTGTCCTGTTCTCTGTGCCGTCTCAGGGAACGTTGTTTTCGGTAAATGGATTTCTTAAAGGTAAAAACGGAGGAAAAAGCTTGGCGGCGAGAGCCAATTTCGAATCCAAGTTGAGGTGAGAGCCAATTTCGGATCCAAGCTTGAGGTGGGAGCCAGTTTCGGATCTAAGACGGAAGATTGAAGAAATTCAGAGGATAAGGTTAGGGGGGAATCGAGGGGGGGGGGGGGGTTTACAAGCTTTTGCAGGTTACTAGTTCGATTTTCATTGGAGTTTTTTTTGGAAGATCAAGGGAATTAGAAAGAAGAGCTTCATGCTTCAGGTCGGGGAAGGAAAGACATAGAATTTGGATTTTTCTTCTTCGTAGAGTTTGGGGAAGACTGAGGCAATCGCTGCTGAAGTCAGTGTTGTAATGGTGAATCGGGATTTTTAAATGAAGTGGGTTTGAATACTCTTGAGTGTTTTGTGAAATCGAGTTACGTCTGTGATTGAAGGATTAAAAGGGTGTCTATAGGATTGAGTATGCGGAGTGAATGAAATTTATTGGGTTAATCTAACAAGACAGTCAGTGGATACAAGATCGTAAGTACAAAGGGGTATTGAAGATTAAGAGTTTGGGTTGTTCGAGGTTCTCTGTAACGTCTAGAGACCTACCGACTGGGACAAAAAAAAAGGACTTCGACAAGCAGTCGAAGAGCACCCGTATAGATTTATGGTACATTGTTGCAGTCGTTTATATTCCAGCAGTCAGAAACTGATAGACTGCTTGACTATCGGCGGATCTCCATACTACCTTCTACAGCCAGACGCCCGGCGCGTTCTCGAGCAAGAAAGCACGTAATACGACATAAGTGGTGAACCCGACGTGAAAGCTTGAGGTAGAAGGTATTGGATTTCGGTTGATTTTATCTTTATTTTTTATAGAAAACGAAAATTAAAATTTTGAAGGATTTTTGGGAGAAATTTCTGGTGGGGAGTCTTCTAAAGGACAAGATATGCACATGGATCCGTCTATTGCTAGTTTGTTTCAAGCCTTCTCATTGTCAATGCAGCAACAGCAAAGCAATGATCGAAAGGAAGCTTTGGCAACGAAAGCATTGCAAGCAGTGGTCAATAAAATTGATCAATTTGATGGGAGGAATATTTCAAGGTATTTAAGATGTTATGTTCGTGAAATGGAATTAAATCGGGTTTCTGAGAAGAAAATGGTTGCACTATTTGGACTTGCCACAATACCGGAGATAAGGGACCACATTACATCGATTACGGATCGTTGTAGGAATTCATGGGAGGATTTTTCACATGCATTGAAAGAAAAATATTTCTTAGAAGATGCTGATCGTGTTACTAAGAAGCTGTTTCTGGGATGGATTGAACGGCCCAATAAGAATTTGCAAGCAACAGAGCTACTAAGGGAATTTGAGAGGCAGTACTCTCAATTATCGAAGGTAGAAAAATTGACATTGGAGCCGAACAAAGTTGATTTATTTCTTCAAGCTGCTGATGGAGAATTGCAAGAGAAATTAGAACCCCTTCTTGAAGACAAAGAAGAAGATGAAGGATTGACAACAAAGTGGAAGAACGTTGAAGATGCGGTAGGGTAGCTTACAAAAAAAGAAAGGAGGAAGGATAGGAGCAATATTCCGAAAACAGTACAAGCACCCAAAGCTCCAGTACGTACAACACCACCGACAATGCCTACAGTTCAACCTTCGACATCCTTGTCAAAGAAAGTAGATATGGATATGGAAGAAATTATACAAGGAATGCGAGATCTTCAAAACAAATTGGCAAGACTTGAAGAGAATACTTCTATAAATAATTCGAAGAATGTTTCAAAATAAGGATATGTACAAAGATGCATTTGGTGTGATGATGCTTCACACACTAGAAAAGATTGCAATGAATTTAATAATATGATACTGCAGGGAATTATTTGCTGGAAAGATGGGAAGATAGCATTGAAAGATAAGGAGGATCTTCTTCAAACCAATTTTGGCAAGGGAGGAATGAGAGCATTGGTTCAAGATTACTTAAAAGGGCATGAAACAGTAGCACGAGAAAGTGCAAGTTATGGTGCTAGAGTAGATGATGAAATTGGTGGAAGTACGGAAACTAGTGAGTTTTGGGCTTCTGCCGTTTCTACAATGCAAGAAGGGAAATTACCTCGAGAAGCGTTATTGAGAACTGCAGCTACAATACGAGGAAGAACAGGTTGGGAGGATCCTGTTGAGTCTCTTTCAATTCATGCATATATTGCTAAGAGCCAACATGAAGCTTTGATGGAAGAAAAAAGACGAGGAAATTTTGATGATACTAGAGAATGAACTTCTTTTAAGAGGCAAACTCGAGGAGACAAGGCTCGGGAGGCAGCTTCACAAGAATTACATGTAAAGGATATCTCAGCATCATTGGGAGAAAAAAACACGGAGACAAAAGATAAGGGCAAATCAATTGCTTATAAGCTACTTTCTGATATTGAAGCGGCAACAAATTTGAAAGGAGTGTTGGAAGAACGTTTATTAAACGCTAAGGTGGAATTCACATTGAAAGAAGTCTTGGGAATTGCAAAGAAGGAGTTTCATGATGTTATCATTGACAGCATTAAGCGAAAGAGGCAATTAATGAGCGAAACTGGAATGAGTCATGCTATTGATGCAAGAATATGTAGAGATGAAGAAGAGGTTGATATTGGTTACAAGCAACCAACAAATGAAAAGAATGGGTATAATCAGCGAGTACGGTTTGAAGATTCTCATGACAAGGAAATGGAAACTTTGAGCCATTATACTCGAAAGCATTGGGCAATGGCAACTACTGAGGTATTGGTGAAGGTAGGAGATATAGAAGAACCAATAGTTGCTTTGGTGGACCATGGTTCTGAAATAAATCTCATGTCTAAAGATCTTTATAAGAAGCAAAAATGGCCAATTGATATGGAACATGGATGGGCAATACGAGCAGCTAATAACACACGAGGCGAATTATATGGAGCTTGTCCAGATGTCAAAATTCGGATTGGGGATGTTGCGACGGAGCAACATTTCTTCGTTCAAGATACAACGTCTTATCCGTTGATTTTAGGACAATCTTATATCACGGCAACACGGATGGAAAAAGAAGTACTTGACGATGGTTCTGCTTATGCAAGGGTATGGAGCGAAGATGGGAGGAAAGCTGTACAATTTCTAACAGTACCTCCTAACCATGAACGGAATCGAGATAGGTTGAGGGAGAAACCATTGCCAAAGATTGTTGAAGGATTTAAGGATTTTGGGGAGGTACCACTGTAAAGCGAGATTATGGAGGTACAAAAGAGGAGGTACTCTCGCGAGATGAAGGTGCCTTTGATGCGAGTTTTATTGGTATATTGGAGAATGGAAATATTATGTATAAGAAAGTTGATGATTTTAAAAGAAAAGAAAGAAAAAGATTATATGATATTGAAGGACAGTTACGCAAGATAGGTACATTGTAAGATGATGAGAGGATTTTGGGTGTTTATGAAGAAAATGGGATGGAAGATTCATTGGAATTGATTACATCTATTGGGTTAGGGGATAATGATAAGATTGTTGAGATTCATTCGAGAGAGGTTTATACCATGCTTAAATCTTTTCAAGCACCAGAAGTCACAGTAGAGACGAGATATAAAACGGCAGATAAGAAGGTAAAGCCTGTTGCCGGACCATTACCAGAGGATTCTAAAGAACAAATGGGAGAAGCATCAAAAGAAGCAAGTTTAAGAGATCCAATGAGTATTGGACATCAGTTTACTGAAGAGACTTTTGAAGAATTGAAGATTGGTTCTGATGGTTCTTTATTGCCGGAGGAAATTACTTGCTTCAAAAAGATGTTGGCTAAACAAGGTAGATCGTTTGCCTTCGAATCTCATGAAATTGGGTGTGTGGATCCAAATATTGTAACACCTATGGTTATCTTCACTGTACCGCATGTACCTTGGAATCTAAGACCGATTCCAGTACCGAGGGCACATTTACCTAAATTGGTCGAACTATTGAAAGAAAAGATAAAGATGAAAATATTAGAACCTTCATTTGCGCCGTATTCTAGTCGATGGTTTACGATACCTAAGAAGAATGGGTCACTATGGTTTATTCAAGATATACAGCCGGTGAATGCTGTAACTGTCAAGAATGCAGGAATTGGACCTATTGTGGATGAATTTGCTAAGGCGTTTGCTGAAAGGGCGATCTATTCAATGGGTGATTTGTATTCAGGTTATGATCAATTTCAACTTGCCGAAGGAAGTAGAGATATGACAACGATGAGGACACCGCTTGGATTGGTTAGAATGTGCACTCTTCCTCAAGGCGCGACCAACTCAGTTGCGCATATGATGAATGGGATGAATAAGGTATTAAGAGATTTTATTTCGGAAAAGACTATGCCTTTTCTGGATGATGTTCCTATAGAAGGGTGCAGAGAAGGAGACAAGGATGAAACTTTAGATACGAGGGGGTGTCGCAGATATGTTGTTGATCATATACAAGATTGTGAAAAGATTTTAACTCGGCTTGGAGAAGTTCATCTTACATTATCGGGTATGAAGTCCGTATTTGGAGTGCGAGAGGTTGTAATTGTTGGACATTTATGCGGATCTTACGGAAGAAAACCAGATCCGACTAAAGTTGATGCAATTAGAAGGATGAAAGAGGATTGTGGTTCTTTAACAGAGGTTCGCAGGTTTTTAGGTGCATGTGTATTTTATCGAATCTGGATCCCTCATTTTGCTCACATAGCGGATCCATTATATGAACTGTTACGCAAGGGTTACCGATTTGAATGGAAAGAAAGGCATATTCAGGCAATGCAAAGATTGAAGAAATTATTGATGTCACCTCCAATATTGAGGAAGGTTGATTATAAGTGCAATAGACCAGTGATTCTTACTGTAGACGCTAGTCCAATTGCCGTTGGATGGGCTGTGGGTCAAGATGATTCGAATGGGAGTAGATTTGCAGTTCGATTTGAGGCTAAAGTTTTAAATATTCGTCAGCGTGCATATTCGCAAGTCAAAAGAGAACTTTGGGGAGTCATTTCGGCTATGAAAGCTGAAAAGGACTATTTGATTGGGGCAGTAGTAGTAATTGAAACAGATTGCTTGCCATTGCTTGGAATGATTATTAACTGTTCAATGCCAGATATTGCAATGTTGAGATGGATTGCTTATATTAAGTCACTAAATCCAGAATTTAAGCATATCACTGGAAAGGACAATTTAGTAGCAGACATGCTATCTCGAGCAAGATACGAGAGGGAGGACGAAATGGTTGAAGACATTGATGATGTCGGATTGAAATTCTATTTAATATCAAATCTCAATAGAGAAGACAAGCTATTTCTTGAAGAATCTTATGAAGGAGAATTATTGGATATTGGTCATTATTTGAATACCTTGTCTAAGCAGGGGAATTGGTCTATAGAAAAATTCAAACAAATAAGAAAAAAAGCATATGGATTTTTAAATCGAGATGGATTCTTATGGAAGAGACCGAAGAAAGGAATTGGGATGCCACAACGAGTGATAGGCAAAAGGGAAGAAAAACTAAAATTATTAAAGGAGTTTCATGATAGTTTATGGGCAGGGCATAGAGGAATCTGGGCTACTTTTGCTAAACTCAAGGAACGATATTGGTGGAAAAATATGTATCGAGATGTGCTCTCATTTGTAGAGTCATGTGAAATCTGTCAATCGTATTCTAATATCCGACATCGAGATGGTCTTCATCCTATGTATCCTCTGGCTATTCATTTTAAATGGGTTGTTGATTTGGTTATTATGCCGGTTGGGTTATGGCAGATGAGATATTTGGTTTTAGCTCGTGAAGATTTATCAAATCAAGTAGAAGGAAGAGCATTGAGGACAAAATCTATAGAGGGGATTTGTAGGTTTTTGCTTGAAGATGTCATTTGCCGTTACGGGTGCGTAGGAAAAATCACTGCAGATCGTGGAGAATTAAATGCACAAGAAGCTCGTAAGTTCTTTGAAAAATGTGGAGTTAAACTATCACTTACTACTGCTTATAATCCGGAAGGGAATGCGAAAAGCGAACGCGGTCACCCGCCGATTGTGAAAGCATTAGTTAAAGCTTGTAATGGGAAGGTTAAAGAGTGGCCACGGCTTTTGTCATTTGCATTATGGGCTGATCGAACAACACATAGTTCGGTGACAGGATATATGCCACTAGAACTTATGACAGGTCAAAAACCAATTATGCCGATTGAAGAAAAGGTACTTACTTGGAGTATGCTACCATGGGAAGATGGATTGACAAGAGAAGAACTTCTGGCTATTAGGATTCGACAATTGGAGCAAAGAACGGAAGATGTCCAGATAGCATTGGGAAGGTTAAAAAGAGCAAGGTTACAAAACAAGGCGCGATTCGATAAGCAACATCGATTGAGACCAAAAGCAATCGAGGAAGGTAACTGGGTACTTGTTTATGACAATAGTCTGGATAATCAACATAGTACTTTGCGGAAATTTTCAAAACGTTGGTTTGGACCATATGTTGTAACAACTGTTCCTGATAATGCGACTTACTCATTACGGGAGTTAGATGGTACAAAATTGAAAATACCAATTGCAGGGAAGAGAGTAAAAATATTTAAACGAAGACACGTAGAGATGGATATGGAAGACCTTAATGAAGGTACAGAGATTCCGCAGCAAGAAGATGAAAGTGATATGGATAATGAAGGTGACGAAGACGAACTGGACAAAGACGTAGGGGATATATTCTGAATCAAACAGCAATTGGGTAAATTGGTGCATACCGGAGGATGCACAGGTTCAAAGAGGGTGGATGTTGTGTTGTAACACGAGTATACAGTGAAAATAAAAAGAAAGGGGAATTTTATTAATATTCAGTTACCTCGAATATTGGGAGCATCGACCAACTCCAGTACAAATACTGAGTGGTCAGGTTCAGTCACTCCGTTACAGTCAGCCGAGGCATACTGGAATGCCCCATTCGATTCCAATAACGGGAGTCAGCAGGAAGAGAAGGACCAATTCACACGACGGGTTCGAGGAGCCAATTGGATCCAATTTCGATAATCCAATCCGGGTCCTCTTACCCAATATGAGACCTGTATTGGTGGGGCAACCCAATGCAGTCTAGTTACGAGAAATCCAGGTCTTACTACGGGTCTTAGCCAATCTGACGCGAGGACCAATTGGACCCAATTATGGGAACATCCAGGTTACTACGGGCATCCTTCCCAATATAGGACCTGAATTGGTCGGGCGACTCAATGTGGTCCCGATTACGGGGTTCGATTCTGTTTCAGGCTGTCCTGTTCTCTGTGCCGTCTCAGGGAACGTTGTTTTCGGTAAATGGATTTCTTAAAGGTAAAAACGGAGGAGAAAGCTTGGCGGCGAGAGCCAATTTCGAATCCAAGTTGAGGTGAGAGCCAATTTCGGATCCAAGCTTGAGGTGGGAGCCAATTCCGGATCTAAGACGGAAGATTGAAGAAATTCAGAGGATAAGGTTAGGGGGGATATAGTTTTGGGGGCATGGGAGGTTTTTGAAGATCAAGGGAATTAGAGAGAGGAGCTTCATGCTTCGGGTCGGGGAAGGAAAGACATAGAATTTGGATTTTTCTTCTTCGTAGAGTTTTGGGAAGACTGAGGCAATCGCTGCTGAAGTCAGAGTTGTAATGGTGAATCGGGATTTTTAAATGAAGTGGGTTTGAATACTCTTGACTGTTTTTTGAAATCGAGTTACGTCTGTGATTGAAGGATTAAAAGGGTGTCTATAGGATTGAGTATGCGAAGTGAATGAAATTTATTGGGTTAATCTAACAAGACAGTCAGTGGATACAAGATCGTAAGTACAAAGCAGTATTGAAGGTTAACAGTTTGGGTTGTACGGGGTTCTCTGTAACGTCTAGAGACCTACCGGCTGGGGCAAAAAGGACTTCGACAAGCAGTCGAAGAGCACCCGTATAGATTTACGGTACATTGTTGCAGTCTTTTATATTCCAGCAGTCAAAAACTGATAGTCTGCTTGACTATCGGCGAATCTCCATACTACCTTCTACAGCCAGACGCCCGGCGTGTTCTCGAGCAGGAAAGCACGTAATACGACAGCGTGATTCGATAAGCAACATCGATTGAGACCAAAAGCAATCGAGGAAGGTGACTGGGTACTTGTTTATGACAATAGTCTGGATATTCAACATAGTACTTTGCGGAAATTTTCAAAACGTTGGTTTGGACCATATGTTATAACAACTGTTCATGATAATGCGACTTACTCATTACGGGAGTTAGATGGTACAAAATTGAAAATACCAATTGCAGGGAAGCGAGTAAAAATATTTAAACGAAGACACACAGAGATGAATATAGAAGACCTTAATGAAGGTACAGAGATTCCGCAGCAAGAAGATGAAAGTGATATGGATAATGAAGGTGACGAAGACGAACTGGACAAAGACGTAGGGGATATATTCTGAATCAAACAGCAATTGGGTAAATTGGTGCATACCGGAGGATGCACAGGTTCAAAGGGGGTGGATGTCGTGTTGTAATACGAGTATACAGTGAAAATAAAAAGAAAGGGGAATTTTATTAATATTCTGTTACCTCGAATATTGGGAGCATCGACCAACTCCAGTACAAATACTGAGTGGTCAGGTTCAGTGACTCCGTTACAGTCAGCCGGGGCATACTGAAATGCTCCGTTCGATTCCAATAACGGGAGTCAGCAGGAAGAGAAGGATCAATTCACATGACGGGTTCGAGGAGCCAATTGGATCCAATTTCGATAATCTAATCCGGGTCCTCTTATCCAATATGAGACCTGAATTGGCCGGTCAACCCAAGGCAGTCTAATTACGAGAAATCCAGGTCTTACTACGGGTCTTAGCCAATCTGACGCGAGGACCAATTTGACCCAATTATGGGAACATCCAGGTTACTACGGGCATCTTTCCCATTATAGGACCTGAATTGGTCGGGCGACTCAATGTGGTCCTGATTACGGGGTTCGATTCTGTTTCAGGCTGTCCTGTTCTCTGTGCCGTTTCAGGGAACGTTGTTTTCGGTAAATGGATTTCTTAAAGGTAAAAACGGAGGAGAAAGCTTGACGGCGAGAGCCAATTTCGGATCCAAGCTTGAGGTGGGAGCCAATTCCGGATCTAAGACGGAAGATTGAAGAAATTCAGAGGATAAGGTTAGGGGGGAATCGGAAGGGGGGGGGGGGTTTTCAAGCTTTTGCAAGGTTACTAGTTCGATTTTCATTGGAGTTTTTTTTGGAAGATCAAGGGAATTAGAAAGAAGAGCTTCATGCTTCGGGTCGGGGAAGGAAAGACATAGAATTTGGATTTTTCTTCTTCGTAGAGTTTTGGGACGACTGAGGTAATCGCTGCTGAAGTCAGTGTTGTAATGGTGAATCGGGGTTTTTAAATGAAGTGGGTTTGAATACTCTTGACTGTTTTGTAAAATCGAGTTATGTCTGTGATTGAAGGATTAAAGGGGTGTCTATAGGATTGAGTATGCGGAGTGAATGAAATTTATTGGGTTAATCTAACAGGACAGTCAGTGGATACAAGATCGTAAGTACAAAGGGATATTGAAGATTAACAGTTTGGGTTGTTCGGGGTTCTCTGTAACGTCTAGAGACCTACCGGCTGGGGCAAAAAAAAATGACTTCGACAAGCAGTCGAAGGGCATCAGTAAAGATTTACGGTGTATTCTTGCAGTTGTTTATATTCCAGCAGTAAAAACTGATAGACTGCTTGACTATCGGCGGATCTCCATACTACCATCTACAGCCAGACGCCTGGCGCGTTCTCGAGCAGGAAAGCACGTAATACGACACCGGTACAGTAGAGGCAACACCGGCTTAACCCAAAATATTCCCTTTTAGTGAAAGAGGAATTGGATAAACTTCTCGATGTGGATTTTATTTATCCTGTTCCGCATAGTGCATGGGTGACGCCAATCGTGATGGTACCAAAAAAGAATGGAAATTGTTAGGATTTTTGGAAACTTAATGTGGCCACTAAGAAAGATTACTTCTCATTATCTTTCACGAATAGTATAGGTAACATGTTGTCGTTATCACCAATAGGTAAAAGAATAGGAGTGGGGCACCAGTTAAAGTCATTATGTGGTATTGTTTTGAGTTGGCTAGAGAACCATTTTCTTGTATTTCTTGTGTTTTCAAGAGTAATAGTTCCAGTTAAGAGTTAACAATGAGGAACCAGTCACAAGAAAGAGAACGCATGGTGGAGACCCACAGGCAAGAACTATTTCGGGCTCGCATTAATTCAATTTTGGAACTAAAAAAAATGAAGGGTCAATTGGTAATGGAACGAGAAAAGACCGAGTTATTGGCGCAAGAGAAATTGATATTGAGTGACCAATACAGATGTAAAACGGAGCGATTAAGGGCTGAAATTGAGGCCTTGAATGTTGAGGTGATAAGATTGGCAGAGGATTTAGTCAATATTAGTCAAGCACAAGTATCGACATTGCTAATTCCCGAAGTTCCAGAAGAGAGGAGTCACTTTCAATACCAGTTGGAATTGAGAGATGCCCAGATCCTCAAATTGGAAGCTGAAGTCCATGAACTGGGCAAGTACAATGAAGACCTTTCAGCTCAGTTGAGGTAGGAGTCGATGGAAGGATTGGAAGAGGACGAAGATTTGTAGTTGGAATCGGAATTGGTGGAACCAATAACACATAATGCGGCAATTGATTAATTAGATAGGCTAGAGGGATCATAATTTTTATAGAGTTTTGTTAGATAATTTTTAGATAGGTATCAATTGAGTGTTTGCGAGGACACTGCATAGTTAGGAGTAGGGCTATGTAGAATAAGTAGTTATTTTCAGAATGTAGATACCTAGTGTATAGTATAAACAAAGATAGATAACTGCTGAAAAGGTGGTTCAGCAGATAGAATGGATGAATAGTCAGAAAAAGTAGTTATCATTTGTAGTATAGGAGTTGGTATCTCGGGGTAGTATAAGGAGGATGGAAGAAGGGAAGAAAATGCTAGACTGTGAGAGTCGTAAGCTGAGGGTCAGACTGTGAGAGTTGTAAGCCAAAGTAAGCTTGGTGCTATCTCTTTTCTTTTATTTGTTATTTTCTTTGAATAAGAGGATTGAAAGTTTTTGAATATTATGAAGTCAATTATGGAATGGAAATGTGATTGGTATTATTTGAGAAGAAAAAAGATTGAATACTGAAATCTGATTGTAGTTTAGTAGAGAGAATGAGTCTGTATTTGTGTGAAACACTGTAATGTGAATGGCAGTTCTGTGTGAAGAATTCCAGTGATTGGAACGAGGATAATTGTATGCTGAAAGCTGTGAAGGCGCAGTATTACAGATGGAGATTATCAAGGTGAATATATTGATAGAAATAGCAGTTATTGGTATGACTGAATTGCTATAAGGAAGAGACCGATAAGGTGAAGGAGGAGATTATAGTTTCCTTGTGTGTTCAGATATTGAAAATAGAGATGATACATTCAAGAGGTAATTGATTGTGTGATCCTAACATGAACGCTTAAGCAACTAGTTATTCTTCATGTTTGAATCTCCTTATACATGTTTATGCTGAGAGGTTTCTTCCGGAATAAGTAAAACAAGCAATCACACATAGTCCCACTCCTAATTTTGAAGTAACCTCGCAAATATTATTTAGCGTCAACTTATAAAGACATAGCAATGTTGGCTTCTTCAGTCAATGGCGTTGGCTTACCACCTTTTGAATTGGTGACCTTCTTTTCTACTACATCTTCGATGTCTGCCTCGGTGTTTGATGGTTCTCCATCCAAACGTACCATCAGATCTTCATTCAACAAATCCAATTCCCATACCTGAGACTCAAGATGGCAATTTAATTGTTGCGCTCCTCTAACATCTTTTGCCATTCTTTTCTTGGTTTCAAAGCTATCACCGAAGGTGTTGTGGCTGAAACTGGCGTATTGGTCGATACTAAATTATTGGCCTCCTTTTTTAATATGGCTAGTTTAGTCTACAACATCGCAACTTCTACCTGCAACCGTTCTTGCCATTCCTTCTAATCGATCTCCATCCTTGCTTTCTCAGACACCATGTTTGCCATCTTTTCCTTTTCCGCCATCTACTTCTCCTTAACTACAAAAGAAAACATGATGCTTGTCAAGAGTCTTCCTCCTACTTCTTACTATGGTCCAATCAATTCGGTCGACTCCTCCTTTTGTAACACAAATCCCATCCCTGGTTTATGTATAGTAAAGTTTAAGTTGATTGCCATTGATCCATATCGTAAGTTTAGTATCCATAAAATCTTCCAATTATACTAAATCATTTAAAAATCCGTCAATAATTTGATATGGCCTATGCCATCGAATTTAAAATTTTCTTGGAAAGTTTTTAAATCGACTGTCATAAAGAAGTATCAAATCATTTGGCATAAAAGCCTTTGGTCTAAGCTTACTATCATAATAAGTCTTCCTTTGTTTTTGTGTGGTTTTCATAATCATTAATGCATTGGCTCTAGTTTCATCTAATTTTTTCAATTCTTCTAAATGGTGCCAAAATGGATCATGATCTTCCAATCTATTATCTATAGCAATTCGTAAACCTTGGACTTCCAATTCAATAGGTAGTATTGCTTACTGGCCATAAATCAATTGAAAAGGGGTAACATTGATAGTAATTTTATACGTAGTACGATATGTCCATAAAGCTACAAATAACTTAGTGTCCCAATCTGTTTCTGCTCTTGAAACTATTTTTGTTAAGATTTTACATAAAATTCCATTAGTCTTTTTCGTGTCTCCATTGGCTATAGGGTGATACGGTGTAGTCTTACGAAATTTTATCTTGTATTTAGCCATGAGTGCTTTGATTATACTAATTATAAAATGAGTTCTTTGATCACTAACCAATTTTTGTGGACATCTGAATCGTGTAATAATATTCTCATACAAAAAGGTTGCTACTGTACTTGCACTATCAGTTTTCATAGCTATAGCTTCAGCCCATTTTGTTATGTAATCCGTTGCTACTAGTATATACCGTTTTTGTCCATTTCTCGAGGCTGGTGTTATTGGTCCCACAAAATCAATTCCCCACTTTTCAAAAGGCACTTGAGCCAAAATTGGTACCAATAGCATTGCTAAAGTTCTAATAGGTCCACGTGTTCTCTAACATGGGTCACAATGACGGACGAA
This sequence comes from Physcomitrium patens, assembly GCF_059467195.1. Classification (NCBI taxonomy): domain Eukaryota; kingdom Viridiplantae; phylum Streptophyta; class Bryopsida; order Funariales; family Funariaceae; genus Physcomitrium; species Physcomitrium patens. Next base: position 1,676,087 of record NC_143434.1, read on the forward strand.
TTGGTGGGCATCTGTAAACATTGTAGTGACCAATAACCAACCTGTAAAGCTTTACAAGCCGTGTTGTCCTCCGCAAAATATCCACCTCAATTGTCTAAGTGGCAACCTTCCAATATAGTACTCACTTCAATTTGATAAATACAACATCGCAAAACTCCATCCTTGCCTCGTTTATATAAAGCTTCACCAATCATCATATAAGTTATATATTTAATATTAAGTATCGTTTAAGCTTTTCATTAAAATTGAGTGAGAAGATTTGAAATGTCAAGTATTGAATTATTTCACTATACTCCAGAGTAATTACATCTACCGCAAACAGTTTCGCATCAGGTATTGCATCGTTAATGGGTTCATTATCCAATATATTGGATAACCAAGATAAATGGTCCGCATTGGAATGTGATTTTCCTAGTCTTATCTGAATAGTAAAGTCAAATTTCTGTAAGAGTAAAATCCACCGTGCAATACGACCACTCAATTGAGGCTTATTAATCATATATTTTAAAGCATCATGGTCGACTTGGAAAAAAAATTTATAACCAAGAAGATAATGTTGAAACTTTTGTACGAAATAAATCATCCCCAATACTTCTCTTTTGGTTGTTGTATAATTTCTTTCAGCTGCTACCAATTGATGACTTGCATAATAAATAGGATAATCAAAACCTCGATCATCTTTCTTGCTTAGCACAGAATCAATCGCAACATCAGATGCATCCACATAAACTTAGAATGGTTTTATCCAACAAGGTGCCACCAATATTGATGCTGAAATTAATTTCTGTTTCAATGTTTCAAATGCAATTGTATATTCTTTTGTCCAAACTGGATTGGTTTCATCGGTTGATGGTTTCTTCAAGAGATTTGACAAGCAAAGGCATATAATTGTGAATAGATAGATAAATCGTTGATAATAATTGACATGATTGACAAATGCTTGAACACACATAACAATGTCTGGTTGCTTTAATTCTACCATAATCTTTATTTTATCTGGATCAGTAGCAATGCATGCCATCAAAATTATATGATCCAATAGTTAATCAGAAGATATACCAAATTAATATTTTTTTAAATTTAAAGAAATTCCATATTTGGTACATTGATTCAAACATTGACCTAGACATTCTAAATACTTGACTCTCGTACTAAATGTAGAAAAATCATCTAGAAATATTTCCATTAAAATTCGTAGATAATCTTGGAACACTTGCATCATTATCCTTTGAAATGTAGTTGATGCATTACAAAGCCCAAATGGCATAACCTTATAGGCAAAGGTCCCTCAATCCATAATAAAAGTAGTTTTTAACTAATCTTCTTTTACAATTTTAACTTGATTATAACTAGAGAATCCATCAAGAAATGAATAACATTCACGTTCAGTGACAGCATCTAATATACTATCCATAAATGGTAAAGGAAAATAATCCTTCTTAGTAGCCACATTTAATTTATGAAAATCTTGATAGATGCAAACTTTTCCATTCTTTTTTGGTACCATAACAATTGCTGAAATTCATTCACTGAAAAGAACTAGATAGATAAATCCAACCTCCAAGAGTTTATCTAGTTCTTCTTTTACCATAAGTAAGTATTTTGAATTAAGTTGATGTTGTCTTTGGCATATTGGTGTAGTGTTTTCCTCCAATATAATTCGATGCTCACAAACTTCAGTTGAAATTCCTTTCAAATCCGCATACGACCATGCAAAAGTAGTTTTATGTGTTAAGAAGTAATCTATACAAAATTCTTTCTCCTTGCCTTTTATATCATCGTAAATCTGAATGATTTGGAGAGCCTTCCATGTACCTAAATTAATTGGTTGATATTGTGGAATTTCAGGAGTCTTGAGAATAATGTTCTGCTCAATTCTAGAAACTTTCATAAAATCTAACAAATTAAAACTTTCCAACTCCAATTCTATAGCACTAACATGATTAATATCCTGTCTATTCATCCAATATGCAATCATATGATCAGAATCATCAATAATATCTGGAGAAACTAAGTACTCTCCTGGTCCCCTACACTGGTATTTCATTCTAGTGTGCTCGACAACTTATCTTGTATTAGCATAAATTGGGTCATGTGCACCAATTTCTTCTTCTGTAGACTCATTTTTACAATCTGACATGAATTTTGAATTAGCAAATTGAGTTTCTCCATGATATTGAACATGGTATATTTGAAGCACAATTTTATCATTACCTTTCTCAATTGTCAATGTACCATGGCCCCAGTCATTTCGAGCTTTAGCTTGATACAACCATGGTCACCCCAATAAAATTGAGTATGACAATATAGAGCTTCGCAATCAAAAAATAATATAATCAAGTTTGTAGGTAATCCCCACAATTATTGAATCAATACTTTGTAAAATATCCATAGGTTTGACTCGACTCGAGTCAGCCATTCTCAAAACTACTATAGTAGGCAATTAGTGATCCAAACCCAACTTCTCTATTGTAGCAACATTCATAAGATTTATACTAGATCCTCTATCTACTTGCACTCTCAATACTAACACTCCATCAATTGAGACATCAATCATTGGTGCTCTTGAATCAGGATTCAAACTTACTTCGCAGATTTCTTTATTTTGAGATCTGCAACAAATTAATGAAGAATTTAAGATAGTTCGGTACTCAGGTGCTACCGCCAATAGTTGTTTCATAGAGATCGTGGGCTGTATGGTATCCAAATCTTTTAGAATATCATATGATTTTGTATTAGTGGTAATTTCTAATGTCTCTTTCTTCTTCTCAGTCTTAGACACCGATGCAGGTAAATTGGTTTATTTTTATATTGGAAACTGGTAAAGCTACTGGAACTAAATTTGACAAAGCTTGTAAAATTGATTCTTTCAACGGATAAGATTGTTCTTCCAATTGGATTGATATTGGTTCCTTAGAATTCACCCATTTGAGATGATCTTTCAACAAAAAGGACGTTTTCTAAAATTGTATAGAAAACGGAATAACTTGAAATAGAACCAAAGCCTCCGTAATCGATACCTCATTAGGATGCACAACCGATCCAGGTCTTATATTGAGTAAAGGACCCATGTCAGGACCTAGATTGGATGGCCCTGTAATTAAATCCAATTGGTCCTTCGCTTCAAGTTCATCCAAATGTTGAATTGGTCCTTTCTTCTTTTGTTGACTTCTTATAATGATAACTTGGACTACTTCTACCTGATTTATTGGAGAATCTTAAGGACCTTGATTTATCTCCTCCATTTTTCCTTGATTTTGGATTTATTGATTCCGATTATTGAAATTGAACGGAGCATTATATTACTGATAAGTATGTCCCAATTGCTTGCAATTCTCACACATTGGTGCATAATCATCACTGGCTCTGGGATTGGAACATTTACCAGCATAATGACCAATCTGTCTACAACGTAAACAACGAAGTAGTCTTCTTGCACCTCCATCTGGCATATTGGGTGTCTCCACCGGTATACACCTACTAAGCTTGTTCTATGTAGGATTAGAAAATGATGCTCGTTGTCCCATTGATATAGAGGGTACTTGGTTCAATGACGCCAGTGGAACATATTGCTGATACCTCTGCTGCTCCATTCCGTAGTTCTGGGGGTTTGATGTAGACCTTTGATTAAAATTGGAACTTTGAAATTTATTAAATGTTCGATTTTATCGATTAGATCGATTTTCATTCCATCCATACATATATCTCATTTGAACTTGATTGACTTTCCACTGAGTCGGTGGGATCATAGTCTGATTACTGAATTATTGTTGCTTTTGCCAATTCCAACAATTAGCTGTTAAGTGTTGTCCTCCGCAAAATATACATTGACCCATCATTTGTGAGGGTGAAGGGCATTCTATTACCAAATGACTATGATCTTTACAATTACTACACCATACATTAGGTCTCGTATTAGAAGGCTTATGTCATTTCTCCTTATCTTTAGCTAAATTCACGGCCAATTCTTCCATCTTCTTTGTTAGATTTAATAACAAGGCTTCATTTGGATCTTTAACAGTCACATTTGTGAACAACTCCGATTGTTGATAGGTTGGTGATGTAAAATAAGGTGTCATTGTTATTGGTACTATTGCTTGGAGTGGTGTTGCATTAATTGATTTTTGCAACATAACATTTTTTATGTTAGAGTCAACCATTTGTGGATAATTATCCATCGACACATTTTCCAGTTGTATTTGTTGGCTTCCTGAACTTGGAATCATCATCGCCTCTACTGTTAACAATTGATCATAATGACATTCTTTCCATACCTTTGCTCGTGCCAACAATGCCTCTACCATAGCTGGTGGAGCCTCTTTTACAAACATTTTCAATTTTGGTGGATGCAAACCATTGATTAATATCAATAATATAAATACATCTGGCATTTGATTATTTGACCATTTACGAAGTATATCTGTGATCCGGCCATAATAGGACTCTACGGATTCCTCCGCAAACATCCTGCTATTCATAAAACTTTCTCAAAGTCAATCTTCAAATCCAATTGGTCTAAAATGGATTAAGAAGGCATTCTTCAAGGCCTCCCAATTGAGAAATCTATCTACTAGTTGCCGAATATAATATTCAAAAGCTGTATCTTTTAAAAATGCTGGCAACCATCTCAACCAAATATCTTCAGTTCTACCATTATTAGCCACGTAGGCTACTAAAAATTGAGATGTATGATGATCAAGATCAGAACCCAGCCAACCACTAAAAATAGATAATAGTATTACACTTGTAGTTCGATCTCCTACTGCTCCCGTTTGTACTGCAATTGGTACTTCTGGCACTCCCATGGCCATTGGTGTTATCACTAGTCTCTTTGCTATTTGAATTTGAATTTTTCTTCCTTTGATTTTACTTGGACCTATAATTCCTTTTTGTCGTTTCCGTAGGAGATTTCTTATGCATTATTGCTCTTGTCTTTTTTTTGCTTGTAAATTAATTCTTTGATAATCCTCCCCTTTATGATTATCACTCATAATCTTTCATTCTTCTTTACAAAATTAATACTGCCTTGAATTATAACTCACATATTTGTAATCCTAAAACTAGTTCTTCTCACGTTTTCATTTAACATATAAGTCCATCTCCCATACAATCAATTTCTAACATTTCATATTGTTATCATTTCCTCGACAGCAGTGCCAAAATATTGTTCTCATTATGTTCAAGCTTCAATATACCAAAGCAATTGAACTAATAGATGTGGGTTCGAACATGGAGAAAGACTAGTTATATAAATTGGGTCTATTAGTGTCACAATTGACTATACTCTAGCTATCTAAAATCAATTATCAAACTACAAAACACCAAGGCTTATTACTTCTATCTTAATTCAACTTATAATCCATTGACGACTATCAATTCAACAATACTTCCATATTCTTATCAGTTCATCTGCCACTTACTCTCTTTGCAGTTTATATATATTCAATTACTAATCTCTAGCTTACTTATTATATTTAGTTTCTCAATTCATCACACAGAATTCAATATCTTCACTTAATACAATACAATTCGATAATCTCAATTCTCAAGATCAGAGATTTTCTCCAAAACGGTTAGTCCAAAGTCATATTCTACAATATTTTAATCACAGTTTCAACAATACTTCCCTCAATCACAATTCTTCATAAGCAAATAATAAAAGCAAAGAAAATAAAGAGGTAGCACCAAGCTTACCTTGGCTTATGACTCTCATAGTCTGGCTCCGATCTTCCACTTCTTAACCTCTTTATCCTACCAAAAGATGATCTGTCGGCCAGCGAATTCTAAAGGTTATGATCCTTTGAATTCTTAACCATTTGTTCTACTAACAACCTACTCTTACCAACTAAACTGCCTAACCATAAGTCTAATTCTCAAGGTTATCAATAACCAACCAGTAACTTATCACAAAATTTATTTACCTATTCTACAATTACCTTCTACAGTTAGATGTTTGATGCATTTTCAAGCAAAAATACACATAATACAACACCAAACACTTAATTGTAGAAGGTAAATAGGAATGCTACAATAATCCTACTAAGTCTAATAGAATCTTAAATAAACTTTAAATAAACATTAATAATCCTAATCAAACTTTAATCAATCTAAAATAAATTTAAAAGAAATTATAAAAAAAACATAAAGAAGTTTTAAATTAATTTTAAGAAAATAATAAAAAATCTAGAAGAAATATAAAGATAATTTTTTAAAGAAATAAAAATAATCTTAAAGAAATATTAAAAATAGAAAATTTTAAAATAATAAAAAATAATTCTAAATAAATACTAAAAATAATAATTCTAAATAAATCTTAATTAAATCTTAATTTAATTCTAATTTAAGTCTTAATGAATTTTAACCAAATTTTAGATCAATTCTTAATGAAATCTTAAATCTCAAATAAATCCTAATAAAATCCTAAATTTTAGAAAAATCATAAATCAAATCCTAAGAAAATTACAATCAAAGTCTAAATCTTAAACAAACTATTTATAAATCTTATAATAGATTGAATTTTCAATAATTAATGATCAAATTATTGATATCAATTCAAAATTTTTCCACTTTTTAATAATTTAGTTGAAAATAAGTACATGATAGATAAAATAGATTATAATCATCAATTGAAAGAAATACAAGATAATCCAATTGGATGTTAGGTAGCCTCCTACTCCAACCTTAATTTTGAATTTTTGGCACCAATATCTCGTTATTAAAATGTTAAATTACTTTTAAATTTCACATAAAACTTAAAAATCAAGTCTATTATTTATATGAATAAATTTCTTTCTAATCCAATAAAAAAATTACTAAAGATCTTAGAAATACTTATTGATCCTCAAATTCCAATTTTTGAGACTTCAATCTACAAAAATCCTTACATGCTTCATATTAATTGTTTGATTGATCTCAAATTTTTCATATACATTTATCAAAAATACACCAAATAATTTCTCAAATTTCACCTACACATATGCTACAAAACTCAAGAAACCTTTAAATTTGTTAACATATTTTTATTTTTTAAAAAATAAATCCACCAAGGATATTACTAATCTCTCAAAATTTCAATATTAATTCATATGACATAAAGCCAATGCTAAAAAATCACTTCTTAAGTTTTTTTTCAATTTTTATTCTTTGATTTCCAAAAAATCCTCAAAGTCGCGATATAGATATGATTTTGTGCCTCAGGGTCTGATTTTAACTTAGGTTGATAATTGGTCCTCTTTAAGTACTAATTTTTTGAAATTTGAAGTAAATTTTGCTATAACTCATTTTAAACTCTTTTTTAAATATGCTTATATCAATTTCTTATCTCATTTATTTTGATTTGGCTTATTAATATCTCTACAATGTAAATACAAGTCCTTTCTACAAAAAGTAGCAACAAGATTAAATCTTTTACTATCTTTCTATCATTTTTTTTATATATATTTTTTTACTAGATTCTTTTATAATAACATCTAAATTTTTATTTTTCATTATATAGTTGTATTACTATATAACAATGTCAAGTACAAAGATTTGGCTAAAAAAGAATAAATCATATAAAGATAACAACTCTTAAGTTTTTAAAAACTTATTCATAAAAATTGGAACTAATGCAAATTGATACATTACATTTTAAATCTTTCACTAAAAAAAATTAGAGATATTCTTTTAAAACAATGATCATATGATTCTTCAATTGATTTATTAGAAAGAACTCAACTATCATTCAAATCAATCTATAACTTATCACAAAATAAGCTAGCTATACTAAAATAATACATCTATAAGAATTTGGCTAAAAACTTCATATGCCACTCAAAATCTCCAACAAGAATTCTTATCTTATTTGTGAAGAAAAAAAATAGATCTTTGCATATGTGCTTATACTATCAAGGACTTAATAACATCACCATCAAGAATAGGTATCTTCTACCTTTGATTTTAAGACTTCTTAACCAACTCAATCAAGCAAAGATTCATATAAAAATAGATCTATGAAGACCATATGTGGATATAAAATTCAACCCAATTATAAGATGGCCTCAATTGAGAGTTACTTGTAATTGGTGGTGTGAAGTGGAAGTAGTAAAAATAAGAACAAAAGAAGTGCAATCAAGAAATCATATATTACAAATTACTCAAAGTTTGTTTATTGAATTTTTATCCAATAAAAAATAAAAGTAAAAAATATATTTTAAAAAATTTGATGTTTTTTTAATCTTTTCAATGGTATAAGAAACATGTAAATCCGAATAATAGTGAGTAAGTTCTAAAGGTTTAAATATAATAAGTAAATAAATAAAAAGTTAAGTAAATAATTTTTACCTCAAGAATAACCTGCTTGAGAGATCAAGAGTTCAAGCCTCACCAAGGCTCACAAATAATATATATGGATCTCTAAAAAAGGCCACTAGGCTTTAGTATTATCTTCTTAACTACCTTTAAGGTGCTACAATCTATATGGAACTTATGCACCTCCCTTCTTACAAGGACTACAGTATCTGCCGGTCCTCCTATTTTCTACTAGTAAAACCAATAATTTTGTATTTTTGACTACACCATGGTATTTACAAAAAAATCCAATTAGCCTACGAACTTATTATGGCCTTCAAATCTTGTTCCATTTCTTCATAATGGCTCTTGAAGTGGTAAAAACTCATTTTTACCAAAGTCTTCGAAATTACTCTAAAAATTCCTAATTTTTTAAAAATAAATTCTAAATAAATTATAAAATTTTTTATAATATTTTTATAATATTAAAATAAATTTGAAGCTATACTTTTTTACCTTGATGATTTTTTATTGTAATAAAATCAATTTTTATCTACTATAAATCCTACTTTCTATATAACTAACTAAAAAGACATGACATTCTTTTTCATGCTTCTTTCAACTACTTATTAATATTTATATTTTTTTATAAATAATATATATAGATAGAAGGCCAATATATATATTGATCTTAATAAATATCTCTCAATACTTAGTACTAAGTAAAAAATACTAAATCAACTAAGATAATTATTCTAAAGAATTATTAAAACTCCAATTCTAGAACTAACATTCTAATTTTTTATTTGTCTCTAGATTTTTATACTATTCATCATATATTATGATTTTAATTATACTATATATATATCTTTTTATCTTAAAATAACTAATAAGTTGATTTAATGATCCACACATAGCGGCCATCTGGGACAACTTATAAAGGAGAAGAACCTTGAATTGATTGTTTAAAATTTTCTACTTAAAAAGTAACATGGTTCTAAAAACTATCAATTTTTCTAAGATCAAAATGAATGAGCTATTGCTATTTAATATTTCAACTAAGTTGAATTGATTTAGCTCATTATGTTTAAAAAATAAAGGACTTAAAATCTATATTGACTAAGACTTTTAAAGATAAGAAAATACTAGAAAAATTTAAAAATTAATAATCTAGAATATTCTCTGACATGAAAAGACTTTGATATCCATCTTATAAGATTACATATCCTTTGATTGTTTATTACTAATATTTTCAATACTAACACTAGCTCATTGGAATAGCTTGTATTTTCAACTAGTTTCAGACTCGAGATACATTATTAATAATTCCTCACTCGACCAATAATTCTACAACTTTTGGATGTTTAAACAAGATTTAACTTCTACTTCCTAATATCCATCATTTTTTTTTTTCCATTCTTAAAAATTTTAATCATGTATTCCTTTTATTTGCTTAGAATATGTAGGATTTTTTTTGTAAAAAACTAAATTGAATAAAAGTCAAGATGAATAAATATATCAATATTAGTCTTAAATCTTAGAATTTTAGTTCTCTAAATTTTAACCACTTTTGATGATTTGCCATTTAAGAAGTAGAATCAAAGTGATTTTAAAGATGAGCAATTTGATAAAAATTACACTCTTTATTTTTTACATCTATTTCTTGAAGTTCTAGTGAGAGTTTATAACCAAACTGAATTGTTTGAAAAGAATTCTTAAACCAGATATGATTTCAACCATATAGCATTAAATTTGCTTAAAAAATCTAATCTCTAAAAATCTTATAAAAAGACCAATATACCAGGCTTGAGGATTCTAATCTTGTATTGTTAGTCAAAAGTAATTTTTCTTTTTTTTGATATAGCCTTGATTAATTGGAATCCCACCTTAATGAGTTTTGAATCCTTATTTTCTAAAGTTACATCCATCAATTTGTAATCAAGGTTGTATATATTAGATTTCTTTATGGCTTCTCTTTATCAATCATTTGGTATTTGTGGATAGTTAGCTAAGTAAATTTTAATTGTAAGACCATTAAAAGTTTGTTTAAATTTTAAAGATAGAATAAGATTGCCTTCCTCTATTAAGTTGTTTAATTCATGAACTTTGATATCTTCAAAGTTCATCCCAATAACATATTTTAATTTGAAGTCGTCTATCCATATAGCTAAGTTAATATCCACTTCATTGTTTTGCCAAGTAGCAAAACCATTTATAAGTTTGATATGCATCACTTCATTTGCGCTAGATATAGAATGACATGCCAATCATTGAGTGATTTCTCCATCATCCTCTCAATTATACAATCCTAGGCCCATACAACTTAAAAGAGTAGTTTGGATCATATTAGAGTGAGCCAATTTCTTTCTCTCTAAATTGGCAAACCTCACTTTTTTTTTGAACTCCTTCTTAGGTTGTGGAATTTGATCTTCTTTTTCTAAAGAATTAAGTGAGGTTTTTTCCAACAATAATCTTTGAAATTGAATGCAGATTGTTATAAGATTTTCTAGTGGATCATAAATAATATGGAGCATTTTACCATCCCAATTCATTTTGGTACTTATTGCTTTTAATCATGGTCTACCTAGAAGCAATGGATATGAATTTTTGCTAACATGTATGTGAATCACATGAAAAGTGACGAAATATTCTTCATGACTTGTTATCACCTTACAACCATTAATCTCCCCAAGAAGGATATCTTAGCTTTGATTATCCATATTAATTATATAGGGAGAAGGGCCACTTATACTAAGGTCCAACTTCTCCATTGTTTGTATGGGCATTATATTTAATCCACTACATCTTTTTATAATTGTGTAGGAAATGATCTTATCAACTATTGAGACTTCTAATTTAATTGCCTTGACTTCTTGTGCTCCTTGAATCATTCTTATATAGACTTGGATTTTTTTCTTAAATTTTTTATGTCTTTTAATAAGTATGTTTTTTTAAAAAAATCTTCTCATTTTTAGAGATACCTCCAACAATTGAGTAATGTTGATTTCTACCTTGATTTTTTTCAAATCTTTCCACAAATCATAAGACTCCCTTTGATCATCTTTTTTTTAAGGATATTCGAATACCATATTCTGGTTCTAGGATCCCAGGACCTTTCTACTCTTCTGTAGAAGAAAATTCTTCTACAAGGATTTTTTCTTTTATTATCTTGGTTTTCGGAATTATAGTAGATTCTAAATCATAAGGTACTTGTTTTAATTTCCTCACATTATCTATTGCCTCTTGTATAGCTTTGTTTAAATCAAAGAAGTAAAGAGAATATTTTGAACTATTTTCACTCTTTATTAAAGTTCAAGGGAGAAGACTAGTATATCTAGATTTAGTCATAATTGATAATGTTGGCATATTAAGAAGTCCTTTAATCTTATTTAGAACTTCCTCATGAAAGATGTAATGTGTGTGAAAAGATAATGGTTGGTTTTGAATGGACTTAGAACCTTGATTCTTCATTGGTATTTTTAAATACCTTGCATCTTGTGAATTTTGTCCTTTGCTTTGTTGGCCATATTGAGATTGACTAATGCTTAATAGAATAAATCCTACTTATATATTTAAACCTAAGTGAGGATATTGGATTTTATAATTAATATTATAATCATAAAATAAATTAAGAGGTCTTAAGATATTATACAAATTTGAGATTTTTGCTCCCTTTAAGTGATCTTAGACTTGTTGTTGGTAATTCTTTTGTAAAAATTTTAAGAAAATAATCTTGTTAGGTTTTCAATACATATCCATAGGATGGTTACTTGTACAATTTCTACATACTACTCCATTTTCTATCTAATGATTCTTCGATACGTGGTTTTTTCTACAAAAGTGGTGTATTTCTTGTAGTTGTCGTTGCTGATTTCTAAAGCCTTAGGTAGTATTCTTTTGAGGTTGGAATTCGAAATTAAAATCTATCATATCTTAATTCCTATGAAGTGGAACATGTGATTGTTGCCTTCTTTAATTTTGATGGTTATTTTGCTAGTTTGAGCAAAATTGACTAGTGCTAGTGTGAGTGGATTTTTCTCCCCTCACTTAAATTTGATTTAATTAGATTATAACTTACATCAAAGTCTAATACTAATTAATGTGGAGATACAAATCATCTATAAGATAGGAAAACCAAAATGAGGTAATAATTAAGATTAATTCAACAATACAACAAGTTAGTTACATTTTTTATGATTTAATTTTTAGCATTTGTAGTTCATTTAGTTAAGTGCCTTTCAAGACTTATTCTATCAGACTTAAACTCTGAAAATTATGAATTAGAATAAAATAAAATAAAAACAATGAATACCATATTGTGAGTCCCACAAATTGATCTTAATTAGTGGATTAGTTAAAAATATAATTTTTAGTCATTCAATTATACAAATATTAAGAGTAGAGAGTTTTTTTTACTATTTGAGTATTTATTATAATTTAGAAGTATTTATAAGTTGCAAAAGTGTTATTAGAAGAAAAGTTATAAAAATGGAGTCTTAATAAGTCTTGGAGGCAATTATCTTAGTTAGTTTAGTATTTTTCTTATTGTTAAGTATTAAGAGTTAGTTATTGAAACCAATATCTTCATTGGCTCCTATCTACATGTATTACTTATAAAATCCTATCAATGTTTAGTTAGTAGTGAGAAGAAGCATAAAAAAGAGCTTCATGTCTTTTTAGTTAATTATATAAAAAATAGGATTTTTAGTAGATTTAAATTGATTTTATTACTATAAAAAATCATCAAGATAGGAAAATACAACCTCATATGGATATTAGTATTATAGAAATATTATAAGATTTTTTAGAATTTATTTAGAATTTATTTAGAATTTTTTATGAATTTTTAGAGAAAATTTTAAGACTTTGGTAAAATTGAGTTTTATCACCTTGAGAGCCATTATGAAGAATTGAAGCAAGATTTGAAGACTATGCAAGAATTCTAGGTTAATTCAGTGCTTTTGAAGACCATGGTGAAGTCAAAAATGCAAAAAAAGTAGTTTTACTAGTAGAAAATAGGAGGACTAGCAGCTAGTGTAGTCCTTGTAGGAAGAGAGGTGCACAATTCCCATATGAGTTGTAGCACCTTGGATATAGGTAGGAAGATAAGACTAAGGACTCAAGGCCTCTTGAGGGGAGAATATACACTACTTGTGAGCCTTGGTGAGGCTCGAACTCCTGATTTCTTAAGCAAGCTACCCTTGAGGTAAAAATTATTTACTTAACTTTTCTATTATTTACATTCTATCTTTAATCTATTATAACTTACTCACAGTAACTTAGAATTATATGATTTTTATGTCATTGAAAAGATAAAAAAATTATCTATATAAAAATATATTTTTTACCTTTTACTTTTACTTTTTATTGGATGAAAATTTAGTGAACGGACTATGACTTTGTTTTGGATGTTGTGATTATTTGATTTCATCTCTTTTACTTGTATTGTGGTTGTTCCTCCTTGGTCTTTTGCCAATTGCTTCAATAATAAACAGCCTTAAATATTTAATTTCAGTACTAACATGATGTTAAGATTTTTTTAAGATAAAAGATGAAAGTTGGAAGATTAAAAAATTAAAATTAATAAAATAAAATTAATTAAATTAATTAAAATTTAAGTTAAAATTAATAATTAAAAGTTAGGTAAAAATTTAAAAATAAAAAAAATAAAAGTTGAAGGTTAAAAGTTAAAGTTTAAAGTTGAAGGTTAAAAGTTCAAGTTAAAAGGTTAAGGTTAAAAGAAATAGGAAAATATTAAAAGATCAGATTATTTTTATTTATTTATTTATTTATTTATATTTTATCTTTAAAGGTAAGAATGGATGGAAAGATAAGAATTTAAGATTAATTTCCTAGTGAGATAAAAGTCCTTTGAAATTATTAAATAATATTAATTGATGGTAATAAGATAAATGAGTGATAATATAATAATTTAGGTGCTTAGGGATATGATTAGAGGGTGATTAGGGAAGACTAACTTACTTAGAATATATCAAGTTGAAGACAACAGATCCCTTGTCATTCAAAAATTTTCTAACAATTCTACATAGCTCCTATACACTTGAAATTTTTGTAGTTGAGGTTGACGTAGAGTTGCTCCTATCTACCAAATCTTATGGTGTTCCGAGGTTTGACATTCGAGATGTGTGTTTTCAAACCAAGTCGACTTGAGCTGCCTAGGCAGCAGACCCTCTTTTACTTAAAAATTTACTAAAAATCAATTAATAGTTTAAAATTGAAAAGTATAATTTTTCATAAAACCACACTTAGTAGAGTTCCTTTTTCAACAAATTCTAGCAAAAAAATTTAAGTAAGTACTAAGATAATTTTTTTCAAAACTGGTTATTCAACACTATTGAGGCAGCAGATCCCTTTGCATTTAAAAATTCATTAAAAATTTGATATATATTGAAAATTAGTGATTTAAATTTTTTTAGTAAACTTAGATTTAGAGTACATTAATTTCAATAGTACAAATCATAGTTGAGTCAAAGGTCACTGAGTTATAGATTTTTTAAGCTGATGCTCTTACAGTGCCAAGGCAATAGATCACTGCCAACTTGAAAACTCGCCAAAACTTTGTCACAACTTCAAATCAAGCGTGCCTTATGCCGTTACAAAGCTAAGGGTGAGTAAAATGTGCTTACAAAGTTTCACAGAAAGAAAATAAAAAGAGATAGACCGAACAAGTTAAAACTGAGGCTATTCAAGTTTAAAGATGAAGATTTGCATTCACCACATGGGGGAATATTTTGCCATGGCTTCACCACAAGAAGATGGAGAGAGAGAGAGAGGGAGCTCAGTCATCCAAGCCCTCTTAATCAGGTGGGAGGAGCCCCAAAAGTGGTGGACACATCTCCACCATCAAATCGGAAAATCTCTAACCAAGATCAAGGGTCCTCAATAATTCGCAGCTCAACTCCGATTTGAAGGTTGGAAATGCCTAGAAATCAAAAACTAACATCTTTTTGGTGAAACTAACACCATCAATGTATCTAAAACATATTTTTATCCTAAGATCAACTTTTCACAAGCCCAAATCTGTGTTCTAAATCATAAGAAATAATTAATTTTCTAATTTAGTTATAAATTTCAACTACAATTCTAATTCTAATTAGCCTACTTAGAAATCAGCAAGAGTTCTTGCCATCAAAGCCTTCATAATCACCATTATTTAATTTAAACTCCCTTAAGCATGAGTTCTTGGCAAATCCAAAACCTAATTACAAATTGACCTTGAATTTGTGATTTTTTTCAATTTTTTTTTTTTTTTTTTTTCAACTTCAAGTAGTGATTAAAATCACTATGAGAGGAAACTCCACCAAAAATTTAGCTTGTTTCCATCATTTTAAGATCATCATTAATTTAACAATTAGACTTTATATTTTTAATCTAATTAAATTACAAAATAAAATTTAAGCTTAAAAATCTTCAAAATTAATTAAGAAGATAGAGAAATTAGGTTTAAGGGACTTTTTAATCATAGTAAAATTAGAAATTAGCTTTTGGATTGAAGATTATGATTGTGGATTAATTTAAGATATTATTCCTAAGAATTAGAAGTGAAATTCTACTAAAATTTTAGTTTTATTACTATGAAAAAGATTTAAAGTAATTCAAGAAAAACCAACCATAGACCTTCTAAATTTACTATTTTTTTCTTTTTAGTTTTAAAATAATTAATCAATCTACTAATTAGAAGTATCAATCTAATTAACAACTTAAAGATATGATCAAAGTCATAATTAATTAAAAAACTAATTCGGATCTATTAATTAATTCTATTAGTAATAAAATTAATAAAAATATGTTAAAAATTACAAAAAAAAATTATAACTAATTATTGGAGCTTTTAATTATGCTGAAAATTGGCCACATTGAGTGTATCTAAAGCCCAGAGGGCTGGCTATCAAATTCTATAGAAAGTGAGACTAGGTTTAGATTTTGATTCTTAATCAAGAAAGTCATTTACTCTTACATAGCCTTCATTTGCTAGGCAAGTTTATTTTTGAACCTTTGTTGGATTTTAAGGACTTCATTCTTGAAGTCCTCCTTTCAACTATTTCTATTTTCAAGATATATCAATTTAAGAAAGATGGGAGGTGGTCTAACCTCTAAGGATATTGGATAGTGGTTTATAGGTTAAAATTGAGTTTTCACAGCTTCATACAAATGTCTTTGAGAATTTTCTATATTTTGAGTATGTGTCAAGATGAAACTAGGGATTCTATGGTCTCCCTTCCTTCACATTTGTTCTTCCTACTTGTCAATGTCTACAATTATTTGAGCTATTTTTTTGGCTTCTTCTAAATTATCTAGCCTTCTTTTAAGGATTTTCTAAATTATTTCTTCACTATTAAATCCATGAATCAAAAATTGGGTGAAGGTTTCATCTTTAAGAAGAGTTTCAATGAACTAGGTTATTACAAGTTCAAATTGCCAAATATATTTAGTGATTTCTTTCCTCCTTCCTTGTTTCAAAGAAGAAAGAGCCATGAAAGCATTATTTTTTCTTACTTTTGATCTAAATTTTTCTAGAAATGCCTTCACAAGTATATTTTAGTTTTTAAAAGTTTAAAAGAGGTAATTTTAATACTATTTATAAGCTCTATCCTTCAAGGTACTTAAAATCTTTATAAAGTAATAACTTGGATTGGTTATTAAATATATCATGAGAAGTTCTATGAACCTCTCTATGTATACTCATGAATCATTACCTCTAGTTCCTTTAAATATAAGAAGGTTGTGAAGCATAGGAATTTTTTGTAAATCCTTTGGAATTATAATTGAAAAATCCCTTCGTTAAACCAAGAAATTAATGGATATAGGGGTAGGTCTTGATTTTCTTTCATATTTTAATAGAAGAGAAGGAAATATTGACTATTCTCTTTTTTAATTTTCTTTTACAACCGATTTAAAAAAATTAGGATCTAATCATTTTTCTCTTACTCTTTGGTTTGAATTTAATTCAAATGGATTTAGAACAAAAACGTCTTTTGATGTTGGAGGAGGAGATTGCTTGTCCAATACTTTAATATATATTTGTTTAAGCTTTGGTTTATTTTTTTACCAACAAGTTTTAAATTTTTTATGAATGAAGATAGGTTGGATTTCTTGGATTTAGTAGAATAATCCATCTATATAATTATAAACAAACCATTCAATTTAGTGCACTTTTTAACCTATCCAATTCTCTGACAATTTAAATTTTGAGCTCCTCTACCTGCAACTCATTTGAGTACTTTTGGACAAAAAAGAGAAACAAAACAAAAATAACTAAAGAAAGAATGCTTGTTCAAGTATAACTCCAAAAAAGACTATTTTTAACTTTAATTATTATATGGAACTATCGTGTATGAGAGCGATCTCAAGCAATCTTAATTATGAAAAAAAATATCATATTGGGATGCCAAGAAGCTCAAGCTCTCTTTTTTTCTTGCCTTATTATAATAAGATAGTTAGGAAATTTTCTACTACAACAGTTAACAATACTTGTTTACTAGACAAAAATTATTCTTTGTAAGATAATCATACAATGTTGAAGAAAGACTCACCTATTTGCATCTCCAGCCAATGTGGTACATATTAAAGAATTTCAATGTAAACTTCCTCCTATTTAATTTGAATTAATCATTTTTTTTTAAAAAAAAACTATCTTCGAATTGAAATAAAAAAGGATTCTCAGGCTTTAATGATTATAAAGAAAATAAAATCTATAAGAAGGATTAGAAGGTTATTTCTTCTTATGTCATCTTCCTAAATTCTACCTTTCAACTCCTAGCTCCCCTCCTTGTATTCAAGTAATTTTCTAAAATTTCAAAGAAAGAAATAATTAATAAGGTTCAAGGACTTACTTATTTATAAGCTATTAATGCTTTTCTCTTTTCTTTTTATGCTCCTTCTCTTCAACTACAATCTATATTAGAAAAATAAATATAAAATTAAATAAATTATATTGAAAAGATACTCACCTTGGATTCTAATCTGAACTTATTGGTCGTCACTCTTCTTCTTTTTTTCTTCTTTTTCTTTTTCTCCAAATTTCTTCTATCTACTTTCTTTATCTAACTCTTCTTCTTAAAATTCTTCTTCTTATGTTATTGATGAAGAAATCCTCCTAAGATCTTGCTAGCTCCTGCTACACTACTCTCATAAATAGAAGGAATATGAAGGATAGAGGAGATAATTAAATCTCCCTACGACTAGAAAAATGCCCTCCACTAGATTTTCACAAGACAAAAAGAGATGGTATGAGGGATGGAAGAGGTGATTAAATCCTCCTACTACTAAAAAAATATCTTAAACAAGAAATATTATAAGAAGGAAGAATAATAAAACCTTAAGGATGAGCTCTAAGTCTTCTACTATTGGAACTAAGAACAAACTTAAGAAAACCACCAAGTAATTCTAATACTAAAAATAAACTAATCAAATTTTAATTAAGGTTAGAAATAACAATATTGCATATAAAATCAATTAATAAATAAATAAATAATATATTAAATTTATTTCAATATATAAAACTTATCATACATGTAAAAAAATATATTAGTAAATAAAAGTAAAAAAAAAAATTAAAATAAATAAAGATAAAAAATAAGTAAAATAAAAATATTAAAATTAAAATTAAATTAAAACTATGAATTAAATTTAGTTTTTATCACTTAATTAAATAATTATCTTAAAATAATAATATTATTATTATTTCTATTTTAATTTTAATTTATTATCATTATTAATTTAATATTGATTTTCTTTTATTTTCATATTACTTTATTTCTTTCTTTATTTATATATATATATATATATATATATATTTTTTTTTTTTTTTTTATTTCTAATTATAATTTAATAAAATTAAGAAAAATATTTTTAACAAAAAATTTTAAATTATATCATAAAATCCAAAATGTAAATGATAGAAGAGATAGAAATCACTAACCTCAATTATATTTTGCTCATGGTAGCAACTTCTCTCCATTCCAAAAATCGCCATAAATTCAATTTTGATCCAATAGCATTTAATTTTTTACTACTACAAACTTAACTTCAAGATACTTTCCTTCAAAATTTCTATAGTAAAATAATCACCAAGCACTAAGAAATGCCTTTCCAAACAAAGGGTACATAAAACTACCAAGGTAGTGAACCTCTTCTTAATCTAAAATTTACTAAAAATTCAAATCAACTCCAATTTGAACGTGTGGTAGCTTTTTAAGAAGCTAATATCAAGATACACAACCTCAAAAAGTTTCAATTCTAAAGATGCAACACATAAAAACTGATTGATAAACACCCAAGAACAATCTACATTCAATTCAATCATTGAAATCCTTGACTATCTTATAAAGTGAAAATTTGAACTGCTTTATTTTTTACAAATAAGAAAGAGATGTAAAACACTTATTAAATATGAAGACCTATTTGAATTTCTTACTCAACAAAACCAAGCAAGATCAATCACAACAAGCAACTTCACATTCACATACACCATTAAAAGCACCATCTCCTGGCAAATGTATCAATAGCGAGTGTAAAATTTATTCCTAAATCTAATTACAAGATGGCCTAAATTAAGAGTTGCTTATAATTAGTGGTGTGAAGTAGAAGTAGAAAGAACAAGAAGAAAAGAAGCAAAATAAAAAAACAAGTGAAACAAGTGCAATTAAGAAATTATATATTATAAATTATTCAAAGTCTGTTTACTAAATTTTTATCCAATAAAAAATAAAAAATAAAAGTAAAAAATATATTTTTAAAAATTTAATTTTTTATCTTTTCAATAGTATAAAAAACATATAAATCCGAGTAAATATGAATAAATTATGAAGTTTTAAAAATAACAAGTAAATAAATAAAAAATTAAATAAATAATTTTTATCTCAAGCATAACTTGCTTAAGAGATCAAGAGTTCGAGCCTCACCAAGGCTCACAAGTAGTGTATATGGATCTCTAAGTGAGGCCACAAGGCCATAGTATTATCTTCCTAACTACCTTCAAGGTGTTACAATCCATTTGGAACTTGTGCACCTCCCTTCTTATAAGGATTACACTAGCTGCTGGTCCTCCTATTTTCTACTAGTAAAACCAATAATTTTGTATTTTTTACTTCACCATAGTGTTTAAAAAAAATCCAATTAGCCTAAGAACCTACTATGGCCTTCAAATCTTGTTCCATTTCTTCATAATGGCTCTTGAAGTGGTAAAAACTCATTTTTATCAAAGTCTTGGAAATTGCTCTAAAAATTCCTAATTTTTTAAAAATAAATTCTAAATAAATTATAAAAAATTCCTATAATATTTCTATAATATTAAAATAAATTTGAAGCTATAATTTTTTATCTTGATGATTTTTTATGTAATAAAATCAATTTTTATCTACTATAAATCCTACTTTCTATATAACTAATTAAAAAGACATGACGTTCTTTTTCATGCTTCTTCTAACGACTACTAACATTTATAGTTTTTCTTATAAATAATATATATAGATAGAAGGCCAATATAAATATTGACCTTAATAAATAATCTTTATTCAAAAATAAGTAAAAAATATTAAATCAATTAAGATAATTACTTCTAAGACTTATTAAAACCCCAATTCTAGAACTAACATTCTAATTTTCTATTTGTCTAAAGATTTCTATATTATTCATCATACATTGTGGTTCTAAGTACTCTAAATGTAACTTTTTAACCTAAAATAACTAGTGAGTTGATTTGATGACTCACAAGATCCTAATAATTAAAAATCTTAAACTCTAATTTTCAACTATGAAAGCTCTATACTTTAAAATCCTAAATTATAGTTTAGAATCTTTGAAGTTGGATTCCATAAATTACACTTATATTTCAATAAAATTTATTATTATATATATATATATATATATATATGTGCATACATATATATTTCTTTTATAATTATATTGATTCATTTGTTTAAATACATTATATTCTTAAAGATTTCTTTAAATATTATTTTTTTAAAAAAAAATCATTTAAAAATGATATAATATTAAACTAGAATAGCAATTGCCAAAGATAAGAAGATTAGAGAGTTTTAAAATAAGATTAAAGACTAGAAAGGCATTGATAAGAGTGAAGAAGGCTTTACCTTTGCTTCTATATAACTTATCTAACTAAGAATTATGTGGAGATGTTCTATAGGACTTCCAATACATGTTGATTTTGCAAGACACATGGCTTAACTTGCAAGGCGAGTTGAACACTTAGGCAAATTGAGGCCATCTTATAATTGGATTTACGAATAAATTTTACACTCACTATTGGTACATTTTCCAAGAGATGGTGCTTCTAATGGTGTATGTGAATGTGAAGTTGCTTGTTGTGATTGATCTTGCTTGGTTTTGTTGAGTAAGAAATTCAAATAGGTCTTCATATTTAATAAGTGTTTTACATCTCTTTCTTATTTGTAAAAAATAAAGCAGTTCAAATTTTCACTTTATAAGATAGTCAAGGATTTCAATGATTGAATTGAATGTAGATTGTTCTTGGGTGTTTATCAATCAGTTTTTATGTGTTGCATCTTTAGAATTGAAACTTTTTGAGGTTGTGTATCTTGATATTAGCTTCTTAAAAAGCTACCACACGTTCAAATTGGAGTTGATTTGAATTTTTAGTAAATTTTAGATTAAGAAGAGGTTCACTACCTTGGCAGTTTTATGTACCCTTTGTTTGGAAAGGCATTTCTTAGTGCTTGGTGATTATTTTACTATAGAAATTTTGAAGGAAAGTATCTTGAAGTTGAGTTTGTAGTGGTAAAAAATTAAATGCTATTGAAGCAAAATTGAATTTATGGCGATTTTTGGAATGGAGAGAAGTTGCTACCATGAGCAAAATATAATTGAGGTTAGTGATTTCTATCTCTTCTATCATTTACATTTTGGATTTTATGATATAATTTAAAATTTTATGTTAAAAATATTTTTCTTAATTTTATTAAATTATATTTAGAAATAAAAATGTATATATATATATATATATATATATATATATATATAAATAAAGAAAGAAATAAAGTAAAATTAAAATAAAAGAAAATCAATATTAAATTAATAATGATAATAAATTAAAATTAAAATAGAAATAATAATAATATTATTATTTTAAGATAATTATTTAATTAAGTGATAAAAACTAAATTTAATTCATAGTTTTAATTTAATTTTAATTTTAATATTTTTATTTTACTTATTTTTTATCTTTATTTATTTTAATTTTTTTTTTTACTTTTATTTACTAATATATTTTTTTACATGTATGATAAGTTTTATATATTGAAATAAATTTAATATATTATTTATTTATTTATTAATTGATTTTATATGCAATATTATTATTTCTAACCTTAATTAAAATTTGATTAGTTTATTTTTAGTATTAGCATTACTTGGTGGTTTTCTTAAGGTCGTTGTCAATTCCAAAAGCATAAGAAGCGGAGCTCGACTTTTAGGTTTCATTATTCCCTCTCTTTGTAATTTTTTTGTTGAAGGATCTCGCAACTATAAAATTCACTCTTTAATCCAATTATAAGATGGCATCAATTAAGAGTTGTTTGTAATGGGTGGTGTGAAGTGAAATTAGCAAGAACAAGAAAAAAAGAAGTAAAACAAAAAACAAGTGGAATAAGTGCAATCAAGCAATTATACACTACAAAACTAATCACAATCTGTTCACTAAGTTTTTATCCATAAAATATAAAAAATAAAAGTAAAAAATATAATTTTATAAATTCAATCTTTTTCTCTTTCTAGTAGTGTAAGAAATTACTATGAGTAAATTATGAATATTTGGAAATAAATAAGTAAATGAATGAAAAGTTAAGTAAATAATTTTTACCTCAAGGAAAACTTGCTTAAGAGATGAAGAGTTCGAACTTCACTAAGGCTCACAAGAAGTATATATTAGTTGTCTAAAGAGGCCTTGGTGCCTTTTTCTTATCTTTCTATCTATACCCAAGGTGCTGCAACCCATATAGAATTTGTGCACGTCTCTTCTTACAAGGACTATATTAGCTGCTAGTCCTCCTATTTTCTACTAGTAAACTCCATAATTTTGTATTTTTGACTTCTTCATGGTATTTAAAAATATCCAATTAGCACAAGAGCCTATTGTGGCCTTCAAATCTTACTCCATTTTTTCATAATGGCTTCCAAAGTGCTAAAATTTATTTTTACCAAAATCTTAAAAATTGTTCCAAAAAATTTTAATTTTTTTAAAATAAATTCTAAATAATTTATAAAAAATATAATAAATTTTTATTATATTTAAATAAATTTTAAACTATAATTTATTATCTTAATAATTTTTTATAGTAATATAATCTATTAATTCCACTATAAATCCTATTTTTTATATAAATAACTAAAAAGACATGAGATTCTTTTTCATGCATTTTCTAACTATTAACTAATATTTATAGTTTTTTTATAAGTAATACATATAAATAAAAAATAAATTTAGATATTGATCTTAATAACTAATACTCACTATTCAATAATAAGTAAAAATCCTAAATCAACTAAAATAATTACCTCCAAGACTTACTAAGATTCCATTCCTTCTCCACTAATGTTGTTTTTCTTTATTTAATAGCCTCTTAACATATATTTACCTTAAAATTGTAATATTAGCACTTTACATGTATTTTTTTGTCCTAAAATAACTAATGAGTTAATTTGATGACTTATAGATCTTCTCTAATGGTAGGAAGATTTAATCACTCCCTTCATCCCTCATATCATTTCTTTTCATCTTTGTAATTTTCCAATTGAGGATTTTTCTTTAGTGGTAGGGAGATTTAATCATTTCCTCTATCTCTTATATTCCTTCTATTCACAAAAGTAGTATAGAAGGACCTTAAAAATAATTCAAGGAAATTCTTTATCAACAAAAGAAGAATTTTTTAAAAAAAAAATAATTAAATAGAGAAGGTAGATAAAAGAATATTAGAAGAAAAAAAGAATATAGAAAATAGGGAAGGAGAAACATGAAGATCCAGAATTAAAGTCTCAATTCAAGGTAAATATCTTTTCTATAATATCATTCAAGCTTTAATTAATTTTTCTAATATAGGTTGTTGATTGAAGAGAAGGATCTTGAGAAGAAGGAGTAGCATTAATAGCTTACAAATAAGTAATTTTTTGAATCTTATCTATTATTTCTTTTTTTGAAATTCTAAAAAATTGCTTGAATACAAGAAGCGGAAGCTAAGAGTTACAAGATAGAATCTAAGAAGAAAACATGAGAAGAAATAACCTTCTAAATCTTATAGATTTTATTTTCTTTACAATCAATAGAATATTGAATCCTTTCCTATTCCAACTCAAAAATAATTAAAAAAAAAAAAAAAAAAAAACAAAACAAAACAAAACAAAACAAAAAAACAAAAACAAAAAAAAATCAGTTAATTCAAATTGGATAGAAAGAAGTCTATGTTGGAATTCTTTAACACATGTTAGGTTGGCTAGAGATGCAAGTATGTGAATCTTTCTTCAATGTGGTGTCATTGTCTTACAAAAAATATTTTTTGTCTAGTAATTCTTTTTTACAATTAAGATTGCTTAAAATCACTCTTATACATAGTAGTTTTGTATAACAATTAAAATCAGAAATAGTCTTGCTTGGAGTGATATTCTAGCAAGCATTCTTTCTTGAGTTGTTTCTATTTTTTTTTCCTTCCTTATCAAAAAGTACTTAAGTAGATTGCACGTGGAAGAGATCACAATTTAAATTATCAAAAAATTAAATAGATTAAAAATTATGCTAAATTGAATAATATATTTATAGTTGTGTAGATGCATCATTCTACTAGATCTAAGCAATCCAACCTATCTTCATCTATAGAGAATTTGAAACTTATTGGCAAAAAAAAAAAAAAAAAAAAAAAAAAATCAAACAAGTAGATTTTGAAGGATTGGATAAATAATCTCCTCTTCTAATATCAAAAGATATTTTTTTAAAAAAATATTTGAATTTAATCTAGATTAGAGAGAAGGAGAAAAAGGACTATATCTCAATACTTTTAACTTGATTGTAGAGATAAATAAAGAGAGTAAAGGGTCAACATTTCTTTCTCTTTTAATAGAATATGAGAAAAAAACTATACCCATTCCTATATCGATTAATTCCTTATTTAACCAAGGGATTTGCCAATTATAATTCCTAAGGATTTACAAGTAGTTCCTATATTCCACAACCTTCCTATATTTAAAAGAACTAGAGACAATGATCCATTGGGATATATGGAGAGGTTCATGGAACTTCTCACAATGTGTTTAATAACCAACTCAAGTTATTATCTTATGTGGTTTTTAAGTACCTTGAAAGATGGACCTTACAAATGGTATAGAAACTACCTCCCTCAAATCTTTAAGAACTAAGCCATGTTCATGAGGACATTCCTAGAAAAATTCAGACCAAAAGTAGGATAAAGTAATACCCTCATGGCTCTTTCTTCTTTTAGACAAGGAAAGAAAAAAAATTATCAAATATATTTGACGATTTGAGCTTATAGTAACCGAATTTATTCAAACTCTTATCACAGATGATACTCTCATTCATTCTTTTATTCAAGAATTTAATAGTGAAGGAATAATTTGGGAAATCCTTAAAGAAAGGTTAGATAATTTAAAAGAAGCCAAAAAAAATAGCTCAAATAATTGAAGACATCAATAAGTAGCAAGAGCAAATAAAAAAGAATGAAGACCATAGAATCTCTAATTTCATCTCTATATATACTAAAAATATAAGGAATTTTCAAAAATATTTGTATGAAGTTGTAGTAACTAAATTTCAACCTATAAACCACTATCCAATATCTTTAGAGGTTAAACCACCTCCCATCTTTTGTAAATTGATATAACTTGAAGATAGAAATAGATAGAAGAAAAACTTCAAGAATAAAGTTTTTAAAAGCCAATAAGGGTTCCAAAATGAACTTGTCTAGTAAATAAAGACTATATAAGAGCAAATGACTTTTTTGATTAAGAATCTAAATATAAACCAAGTCCACCTTCTATACAATCTAATAGCCACTTTTTTGGGCTTTGATGCACTCAATGTGGTCAATCTGGGTATACAAGTTAATTTTGCTTAAATCAATAAAATTACCAACAAAACAAGGAAGGACTACAATTGTATGTTCCACCTAATAAAAATCAAAGCATGATGGGTTCAAATTTTCAATTCCATCTTCAAAAAAATCCCACTCAAAGCTTTAGGAACCAACAACAAGAATAACAACAAGAGGTAGACTACCTTTGCGGAAAAAGCCACCCCTCGGGAAGTTGCTAGATAGGAAATGGAATAGTATATAGAAATTGTAGAAAAAACCAACTTATAGACATGTATAGACAACTTGATAAAATATTTGCTTTAAAATTTCTACAAAGAAATTATCAATAATAAGTCCAAGATCAATTTAAGGAAGCAAAAATCTCAAATTTGGATAATAATTTAAGACCTCTTAATTTATTTTATAATTATAATAATAATCATCAAATCCAACATTCTCTCTTGAATTTAAATATTCAAGAAGAATAAATTCCATTAAACGATAGCCAATTTTAATATGGCTGATAAAATGAAGAATAAAATTTTTAAGATATAAGATATTGAGAATTACCAATCGAAGAACAAGGTTTTCAATCTATTAGAGACCAACCTTCATCTTCTCAAACACACTACATCTTTCATGAAGAAGTTCCTATTAAGGATAAAGAACTTCTTAATATAGCAGCCTTGACAATTATGACAAGGTCTTCGTATACTAATTCTTCCCCTCCTATTTCAGTAATTAGTGAGAATAGCTCAAAAGATTCTCTTCACTTCTTTGATCTAAACAAAGCATTAAGAAAGGCAATGGACAGTATAGAGAAGTTACAATCATTTCTTTCAAATTTTGAATCCAACTTCCTTCAGAAATCTAAAATAGTAAAGAAATTTTTTTATGTGAACAGAATTCTCTCTACACAAGAGTGGGAAGGTGCTAGGATTCCTGAACCAAAATATAGTTTCTTCCTTCTCCTAAAAATTAAGGACCAAAAAAAATCCTATGCTTTATGAAAAAACTTGAATGAAGTTAAGGCCAATATAACCATTGCTCAACTATTGGAGTTTTTTTTAATAATGAGAGGGGTTTTTAAAACAAGTATGCCTATTAAAAAATAACAAGTATCTAAAAAAAAATCCAAACTCATGTAAGAATAATCCAAGGAGCACAAGAGGTTAAGGCAATAGAATTAGAAATATCAATAGTTGATAAGATCATTCCCTATATGATTGTGAATGGAAGTAGTGGGTTAAATATAATATCTGTAAGAACTATGAAAAAGTTGGACCTTAGTATCACTGACCCTTCTCCTTGTGTAATTGTCATAACTAATCAAAGCTAAGATATTCCTCTCGGCCAAATTAATGGATGTAGGATGACAATAAGTGGCAAAAAGTATTCTCTTATTTTTTATGTTATTTATATATACTCGAGTAAGAACTCTTATCCCTTACTATTAAGTAGATTTTGATTAAGGGCATCTAAGATAAAAATTGATTGAAGGGATAAAAAATCCCATATAATTTATAGCCCTCTAAAAAATCTAACAAAGATCCTCATTCAACTCCAAGGATTAGTACTAAAAAAAATCTCTATTGATTCTTTGGAGGATGAAATACACATTCTTCAATCTAAGCAATAGTTAAAAAAAAAAGTGAGATTTGCAAAATTTGGGAAGAATGAATTGACTCAACCTAATGTGGTTAAACCTATCCTACTAAGTTGTATAGGCCCTGAATTATACAATAGAAAGGTTGATAGAGAATTCACCTAATGGTTAGTAAAACATCTTACTTCAAGTATAGATGAAGAAATGAATGTTAACTTCATAGAAGGTTTTATAACTTGGCAAATCGATGAAGTAAAAGTATATTTAGTTATCTTAGTTGATGACATTAAAATTGAAGATGTCTTTGGAGTGAACTTTGGTGGTACTCAAGATCAACAATTAGTGGACATGATTGAAGAAGTTGACCTTAATCTCCCCCCTATAATTTAAACAAACTTCTACTCATCTAACAATTGAAAATGACATGGCTATTTATCTACAAATATCAAATGATTGGTATAAAAGACCAACATAGCAATTGCATATACACAACCTTGATTACAAATTATTAGATGTATCTTTGAAAAATGAGGATCCAAAACTCATCAAAGTGGAAATTTAATTGATAAAAGATGAATTGATAAGTTATAAATTATTAATTTTAGAATATATGGATGTAATTGCTTAGCTATACAAAGACCTTAAGGACATACCTCCAAAAGTAGCCCAACATAGAATTCTTCTCTTTTCTAATTCAATTCTTATGAGATAAAAAGAAATATGAATGAACCTTAATCTACAATTAATTGACAAGGAAAAATTAGAAAGACTTCTCCAAGCTAGATTTATTCAATCTATGGAAATTAAAGATTGGATTTTACCAATGATATTAGTTAAAAAAAATATAAGAAAACTTCAAGTATGTATAGTCTACAAGAAGCTTAACAAGTGTACTCAAAAAGATCACTTCTTCTTATTTATAAATACCATTCTAGAAGAGGTAGCTGGGTATATGTTGTATACATTTATGGATGGATATTCAAGTTACAATCAGATTTCTATAGTTCCAAAGGATTACCATAAAATAGCCTTTACTATACTTTCTGGTATATTTATTTATGTACTTATGTCTTTTGGACTTTGTAATGCTTTTGCGGCATTTCAAAGAGCAATGTCATATGTCTTTTTAGATCTACTACACAAATCAATGATAGTATTCATTGATGTCCTTTTGAACAACACACCTTGATTTTATAAGAGCTAGTCTTCAAAGCTATAGAAAAGCTAGAATAGCTTTGAATTTTGATAAAATATTCTTAGTAGTTAAAAAGAAAGTCTTACTAGGATATGTAATATTAAGAAAGGGTATAGAATCCAATCCAAAAAAAATCAAGGTAATTGTGGAATTAAGTCCTCTTTAAATAGTAAAAGAGGCATTATTCTCGTTGTGTTCAAGCTTCAATATATCAAAGCAATTGAACTAATAGAAGTGGATTCGAATATGGGGAAAGGCTGATTATATGAATTGGGTCTATTAGTATCACAATTGATTGTATTCTAGCTATTTAAAATCAATTATCAAACTACAAAACACCAAGGCTTATTACTTCCGTCTTAATTCAATACAGAATCCATTCTAGGAATATCAATTCAACAATACTTCCATATTCTTATGACTTTATCTCCCACTTACTCGCTTTGTAATTTATATATATATTCAATTACTGATCTCTAGCTTACTTATTATATTTAGTTTTTCAATTCATTACATAGAATTCAATATCTTCACTTAAGACAACACAATTCGATAATCTCAATTCTCAAGGTCACAGATTTTCTCCAAAATGGTCAGTCCAAAGTCATATTCCATAATATTCTAATTATAATTTCAACAATACTTCTCTCAATCACAATTCTTGATAAGCAAATAATAAAAGCAAAGAAAACAAAGAAGTAGCACCAAGCTTATCCCGACTTATGACTCTCACAATCTAGCTCTAATCTCCCACTTCTAAACCTCTATATCCTACCAAAAGATGATCTATCGACTAACAGATTCCAAAAGTTATGACCTTTTGAATTCTTAACCATTTGTTCCACTAACAACCTACTGTTACCAATTAAACTGCCTAACCATAAGTCTAATTCTCAAGGTTATCAATAATCAACCAGTAACTTACTACAAAATTTATTTACCTATTCTACATAGCCCCACTCTTAATTGTACAGTGTGAGCCTAAAATCCACCATTCTATGGATTTAGTACTATACAACGAGTTTAAGAGGTAGAATGGAAGAACTCCCAATTGTGAAATTGTTAGGTTAATTAAAATGTGGGTGTTTGTAATTCAATTCAAATTAACGCCTTCCAAGAAATGGTTACTGATATTAAATTAAAATATCAGATAAAATTCACCACAAAAAAAAAGGATAAAAGTAATTAATTAATTTTTTCTTATTAATTCACAATAAGAATAAAAACTTAAGTTTAAATTAAAAGTTAAAAATTAACATTAAAAGTGAATTCAAAAGTTAAAGTTCAAAGTTTAAAATTTTAAGTGAGAATATTAAAGGTTAAAATTTAAAAGTTAAAATTTATTAGTCAAAAGCTGAAATGTGGAGATTACGAGTTACTGTGAAGATAAAAGTAAAAATAAAATAAGAGGGGTAAAAGCGAAGGTACCTTGACAACGCCAAGGATTGAAGGCAGTGATCCCCTTCTACTCCAAAATTCGCCAAAAATTTTAATTAGCTCCAAATTGAATGATTCGCATTTTTTTGCAAGGTCAACTTAAAGACGCTCCTGCCCCAATAAATCTCATTGCAATCTAGTGATCCAGTCGTGAGAATTGCTCCTTTGAAGTTGAGTGATCCAAACTGCCGCGGTGACCAACCCCCTTCACTTAGAAATTCGCTAAAAATTCAAACTGTCTTCAAATCCAGCGAAACTTATGCCCTTCAAAGCTCAGCTTACAAGTCTTGATTCTCCAAAAATTTCAAACGAATCTAGTTATCAGGCACTGAGAAATGCCTTCCCAAACTCGATTAATCCAAACTGCAAAGGCAGTCGATCCCCTCACACTCAAAATTTCACCAAAAATTCAGTTTAACTCCAAATGGAGCGAGCCTTATCTTGTTGAAAAGCTAACAACAAAAGATACAACCACAAAAAAAATCACATTGTAACTAAAACAATTGAATGACTGATGGAGGGAAACCTGAGGCTCTTGAAACCCTTGGGGTAATTGGGAGGCCAAGGGAGCTATTCACCACAATGAAACGTGTTTTAAGACCCAATGACTATCATTCACAATTCGAAATCCATGCACACCCACCCACAAAATTCACAATGAGATTTAAAATCTAAATGAAATTAAAATAATGGTTTTTGGCCAAATTTTAGCATGGCTTCATCCTTCACCGAAAGAGGAGAAAGAGAGGGCTTGGAAAACCAAGCCTCTCTTATACAATTGAGTGGAGGCTCGTAGAAGGGTGGCTACATCCCCACCCTTGATTTTTCAGATCCCTAATCTAGATCTACGGCCTTCATTCATCCAAGAGCCAATCTCGTTATCAAGGCTGATGGCCCTTGTAAGTGATCAAGAAGGCATTTTTTTTGTAAATCTAACTTCACTATTGTGTTCAAAACACCTTTTTAAGCTAAGATCTACTACTCACATGCCCCAATCCATGGTCAATTATAATTTCTATGGAAGTTTTTACTTACAAGGATCTTGGCAATTTTTTTGTGAAATTCTTCAAAATGAGAATTTCATTGCTTTTCTTGTATTTTGAAGGAGAGGTTGCTGATCTTATTTTCTTCACTCCACGAGGTAAATCCGGTGCCACCATTGCATTAAAGAGACTCCCATTAAGTAGAAGAACCACCATGCCGCTTAAATTTGCCGAATTTGGAGGAAAAATCCAAAATTACCATTGCTAAATTTCTTAAATCTTTTAGAGAATTATAATTCCAACCCCTAAATCATGTGAATGATTATAGACATACTCATTGGCTTTTAGTCAACCCTTATAGTAATGACTAACAACCTCTAAATTATTAAACTAACTAAGTTGCTATTCTAATTTTCTAACTCTTGTTACTTTAGTCCTAATTAATCTAATTCAAGGAATTAGGCTATGATTTATACCATGAGGGGTTGTAATCCTAAAAATTCTATAAAACTGAATTCTACTTATATAAATTCTAATCTAATATGTTTAATTATCGTAAAATAGAAAAATAACAAAAATTTAAATTTTAGAGTATAATTGAAAGCTCACATGTGGCACACCTTTTGTGGGCTATTTGCAATGCGAATAGAATGGACCCTTGAGTCTCTTGCAAACAAAGGTAGAGTCTTTTCCAAGGGCATACTACTAATAGAAATTTGAAGAATAAGATTCTTAAAAATAATAAAATCATAATATAGAATCTAATATCAAATCCTCTCTACTCTAATATCCATTTATTAATATTATAAATTAAAATATTGAAACTCATCCTTCCTTCTCAAGTAATGTCAATTTGGAGTACTATAGAAAAATAATTAGAAGTTAAAAAGTTGAAAATAAAAATAACCATGTCCTCCCTTCTTAGAGCAAATTCTAACCTATAAATAATAAATTAATTCAATCGGCCTTCCTCCTCCATCAAAGTAGATTTGGATTAAAAGAAAAGAAGTGAAAATAGAAGGAGAATAATAAAATAGTAAGATGTTAATTACTACATGAGAAGCAACGTCCTTTTCTTAGCAATTTGGACCTAACCTATCTAAATCATCTAATACAAGTTCAAGAAGTGAGATAAGATTGAATAGTAAGAGCAAAAGATGAAAATTACTCATTCAATATCCTCCATTATGTCTTGGGTCTAACACATGGAAGAATATTCATATTATATTTTAATTTTATGTATTTTTAATAAATATGTGAATGCCCTATAAATCATACTATCTCGCTTAACTTCATAATATTAACATCCTCTCTTGGAACTATAAAAAAAAAGAAAAGAATAAGAGAAGAAGAAAAATTTGAGATATAATAAAAATATTATAAAAAGATGCATTTAGCTAGTATTTCAGCTTTGTGGTTGCTAATAAATCTCCAATCAATCATCTCTGAGGGTTGATTAATATTGATCTTTTATAGCTTCCATTTTGCTCTCCAACATACTATTTGACGTAAGAAAAATATAATCTACAAAAGAATTTTGTTCCTATCGTTACACTTTGTATTCTTTACAATGTTCTCCTATTGTTCGTATAGGAAATAATTAGCCATCTAAGGTCTTCAATTGTATAAAGTTGTTGGTGGAGACATCCACCACAATATAAGAGCTAGTCCATATAGCATCAAATTTTCCTGAGAATTCCATTTTTTGTGCACCTTGAAGCATGATCCACATACTAGGCTCCAATGCCCTTTTTTTAATCTTTTTTTTTATATCAAAAGTTACCTTTCTTTGGCGTTGAATGGCCTCAATATTTTGGATTACTATTTTTCTAAACTCATCCAAAGCTTCTAATTGCTCCTTCCTATCTTTCACTGATCTCGATCAGTCCAACCTTTCTTGGATTGTAATCCGTAGTGAAGGTATTTCAAGCTCAATGGGTAAAATGGTTTCTATTCCATATATCAATGTAAATGGTGTAGTCCTTGTAGTTACCTTATATATAGTTCTATATGCCGAAAGAGCTGCTGTGAGCTTCACATCCCAATCCCTCTTGTTGTCTACTACTGTTTTGCATAAAATCCTTACTAATGTTTGATTCACTCGTTCTACTACTCTATTGGTTTGAGGGTGATAAGGTGTAGTTTTCCGATGTTGGATAGTAAAGATAGATGTGATTTCTTTGACAGTCTCATTGAGAAAATGAGTTCCTCTATCACTTATTAAGATTTTTGAGCTTCCAAATCTTGCAATGATGTTTTCATATAAAAAAATTACAATTTGTTTGCTATCTGCACACTTCATTACCTTGGCTTCAGTCCATTTGGTCAAGTATTTTGTAGCCACTACAATAAATTGATTTCTCTTTGAAGAAGTGAGCACTATAGGTCCAACATAGTCAATTCTTTATTATTCTAAAGGTACTAATGGTAGTAGTGGATGCAAAGGCAATTGCATATATAGATCATTACGTACATATCTTTGGCATGCATCACAACATCAAGCATGGGCCTCTGTATCTGTAAAGAGAGTGGGCCAAAAATACCTTGTTCTTAAGATTTTTTGTGAGGTGAGTCTTCTTAAAAAATGACCACCACAAGCACTATCATGGCAAGCTTCTAGGATAGTAGGGACTTCTTTATATGTCATGCATCTTCTTAGAATTCCATCAATGCCCTTCCTGTAGAACTTTCCACCTAATAAGATGAAATGTGTATTGTTCATCCTAATCTTTCACCTCTCTTCCTTGTCTAATCCTTCAAGATAAGTTTGAGATGATAAAAATTTTACCAAGTAATTGTATCATATAGGAATGGCCTTTATCATGAATAATTTACTATCTGAAAATTCATCATCTATATCCTTCATTCCCAATTTATTAGAAATTCTTGACAAATGATCTACTTGGAGATGCATCTTTCCTGACTTGTAATGAAATGTATAATCCAACTCTGCCAATAGTAGTACCCATCGTACAAGTCTTCCGTTTAAGTCTATCTTATTTACCAAATATTTGATAGCCATGTAGTCTACAAAAAAGACTACACAATTTATTAACAAGTAATGTCGAAATTTCTTTGCCAAGAATACCATTGCCAAACATTCTTGTTCTGTAATAGTGTAATTTTTCTCTGCTATTGATAATTGCCTACTGGTAAATGCTATGGAATAGTCTACCTTGCTTCCATTAGTTGGTTGACATAATGCACTTCCTAATGCTACTGTTGATGCATCTTAATATATATGAAATGATTTGGACCAATTTGGAGGTCTCAGAACTGGAAAACTAGTGAGTTTATCCTTCAATTCATCAAATCCTCTTTGACACTCTTTTGTCCATTGGAATTTAGTCCCCTTCTTCATTAGGTTAGTGATGGGAGCTACTCAAGTTGCATAGTCCTTCATGGTATCTCTATATCAATCCATATGACCTAAAACCTTTCATACTCCACTCACATCTTTTGGTGGATGTAATTCTACTATCACCTTAATCTTCTGAGGGTCTAGTTCTTTTCCTGCTTGAGATACAATATGACCAAGCAATACACCCTGTCGTACTGCCAAATAAAATTTTTCAGGATTAATGGCTATACCAATTTGACGACATCGAGTTAATGCCTCTTTTATCCAACTTAAGTGGTCTATAGTCTTAGATTGAATATTAAAGTTATCAATAAACAATGTCATTGACTTGTGTAAGAGGTCCAAGAATGCATATGTTATTGCTCGTTGAAATGTAGATGGTGCATTGCAAAGACCAAAAGGCACGACTATATAAATGAATGTTCCCTATGGCGTGGTAAAGGCTGTTTTATGATAGTCTTCTGGTACTATTGAAATTTGATTATAGCCTGAGTAGCCATCCATAAAAATATAGAGCTCTTGTCCAGCCACTTCATCTAGAATGGTATTGATAAATGAGAGACCGAAGTGATCTTTGCAAGTATACTTATTCAAGGCTCTATAATCAATGCATACATGGAGTTTTTTATTTTTCTTCTTTACCAATACCATTAGAGACACCCAATTGTCAAGGACAAGAACTCGATGAAAAATAATTCAGACAAGTGAGCCTTCACTCAAAGAGAGGTAAATAAACAAATATATATATTGAAAGAGAAACTGGAATGGCTATTGCCAAAAGACAAGAAAACTAGAGATCCTTGAAACTAGACTAGAAGCAAGAAAGGAGTTGACAAGAGTGAAGAGAGCTTCACTCTTACCTCTATATATACTATCTAACTAGAAGCCACGTGGCAATATTCTATAAGACCTCTAATATGTATTGACTTTCTAGACCACATGTCTTTGCTTGCAAGGCAAGTTTTCTATGAGTGGACTACGTAGTTAGCTTGTCCTTCAAGCTACCAACATGTGGGACACATGGCTAATTTGTTGATCAAGTTTCTAACCTAAAAGTCAACTATGGACTCCTATAAGGTCAAAGCAACGTCTATGAAGCTTCTAGAAAGCTTCTCTAGAAGATATTGCACAATTAACCTACTTTTATCTACTTTTACATACTTTTATCGACTCTTATAGGTAATTATCTGTATATCCGTGACATTACCCCTCCTTCTAGGGACGAGTTCCACGAGGAGTGGTGATTATATGTTGAGAAAGTCTAATATGCAGTGAATTGTATTTGCTACATACTCTGATCTCTGTTCTCTTCGAAGGTAGTTGATGGATCCTCTTAGCCATCGATAGTGTCCCAGTCCAGGGCGAGAAGACCACCCTGTTATTTGATCATTATTGAAGCTTTCATAACTTCCTTCAAATAATACAATTGAAACACCATCAGCAGTCGTTCCTATCTCTAGTAATATCACCAAACATCGAGAATCTCTTCCAAGGTCGTGATACCAAACGCGTTGTATCTCACCATCTATTCGAGGAAGAACATGTCGTTCTTGAGGGTCTTCATCTCGGTTGCGTCATCTTGAAGGTTGTGACAATCGCAATGTCTCATCCGGTAAGTCAGCAAACGAAGGTTCTTAAGCTGAATCCGCTGGTTGTTGGCTCTCCATCTAATTAGCGTCACAAATGCAAAGAAGTTACAAACAAGGATAGGAAATTGAATGTTATCTTGCCTCAATCTTGTCTCTTTTATAAGAGAGATTTTCATCTTGATTTTGATGGATGTCGTTGATGAAAAACTTTGACTTTAACTGATGCATTTGCTAGATTCCTAGATGGCTCCCATGTGCGTTCACTAATATCATATCCGTGCCAATGAACAAGATATTCCAGCTTATTTCGACGCTGCCTCGAGTCTAATATCTCTTCCACCTCAAATTCTTCATTATTATCTACTTCTATAGGAGGTGGTGGCATTTGACTTCTTCCTTGTATATCCACTGTCTTATATGGTTCAAGAAGAGACACTTGGAATACAGGATAGATCTTCATTGACTCCGGTAGATGTAACCGATATGCAACTGGGTTGATCTGTTCAGAAACAGAAAAGGGGCCAAGCCTACGATAGTCCAACTTGTCACAAGGTCGAGTAGTCTTGATATTGCGACGAAGTAGCTATACCTTATCACCCACTTTGAGTTGTGATTGCTCCTTACGATATAGATCTACATTGATCTTTTGTCGTTCTTGAGCTTCCTTCAATTGCGCCTTCATTATTGCATGTAACTCTGACAACTGATTTGCCATATCTTCTGTTGTAGGATTATCAACTTTTAAAAAATCAAAAGTATCAAGTCGTGGATGATAGCCATAATTGGCAAAGAAAGGTGTTTATTGCGTAGAAGAAAGTATCGTATTATTATAAGCAAACTGTGCCAATGGCAGAAGGTTTGTCCAATCATCTTGTTGATAGTTGATAGTACACCTTAAATATTGCTCCAAGACTTGGTTTACGCGCTCTGTTTGTCCATCAGTTTGAGGATGGAAAGCCGAAGATAGTTTTATGTCCACTTTTAAAATCTTGAAAAGAGTCCTCCAGAATCTTGACACAAATTGAGTTTCCCTATCCGATATGATATCTTTAGGTAATCCATGATAGCGATAGATATTATCAATGAAAAGCTTAGCTGTTTCTTCACCTGTGATAGATTTTGTACATGGCACAAAATGTGCCATCTTGGTGAAAAGATCTACTATCACAAATATGGAATCATAAGATCTTGAGCTTAGAAGATCTGTGATGAAATCCATAGAAACAGAAGACCATGGTTGTTCTGGTATAGATAATGGCTGAAGAAGTCTGTAAGGTCGATGACGAGGAATTTTTGATCTTGAACAAATATCACATGATTGTACAAAGTCTTTGACTGACTTCCACATTTGTGGCCACCAAAAATCTCTTGATATGAGTTCCAAAGTCTTATTATATCCAAAGTGCCCTGCTATTGGAAAGTCATGACGTGCTTGAAGAACACGTAAACGTGCTTCTCCTTCTGGAACATATAGGCGTCCTTCAAAATATAATAGATTATTCTTGAACTCGAACTTAGAAGGATCATGAGACTTCGAAGAATTATTCTCGATATCATAAACAAGAGGGTCTGAGGATATCCTAGACTGGATTTGCTTGAGAAAAGTTGAATCAACAGTCAATGTTGATTTCATTGCTCGGAGATGAAATTGCTCCGGTTTCAAGAGGACCGTTCTTTGTTGCTCAAAAGCTGCATCTCCTTCTTTTGGTGTAAAATAAGAACGTCTAGATAGGGCATCGGATAAACCTTGTTGTTTTCCTGGCCGATAAGTGATAATGAACTCGAATCTTGACAAAGACATACTCCAACGAGCTTGACGACGATTCAACATGCGTGCTGACATGAAATACTTGAGGTTCTTGTGATCTGTATACACAGTGACTGGACTAGAAGTGCCTTCTAGATAATGATGCCATTCTTGAAAGGAATCCACGATCGCAAGAAGTTTTTTATCGTGGATCTCATAATTGATCTTGGTTGCTGAGAATTTTCTTGAATGAAAAGTTATGGGATGAAGTTTGTCATCTGTTCCCATTTGTGATAAAATTGCACCCAAGGCAAAATCTGATGCATCTGTTTCCATAAAAAATGCCTTGAAAAAGTCAACACGATATAAGACTGATGCAGAGACAAACGATGTCTTCAAGGCTTCAAATGCTACTTTCACTTCTTGATTCCATTGGAATTTATCTCTACTAGTCAAGCGTGTAAGTGGAGCTGCAACTCGTGAGAAATCTTTGATGAAGATCCGATAGTAATTGGCAAATCCCAAGAAACATTGGACATCTCTTACTGTCCTTGGAATCTTCCAATCCATGATTGTTTGGACTTTCTTAGAATCCATCATGAGACCATCATTTGAAATGATATATCCTAAAAAGTCAACTTGAGTAGTATGAAATACACACTTTTCCATCTTGGCGTACAATCCTGCATCTCTAAGTTTTTGTAATACTTGACGAACATGTATTTCATGTTCTTCGACATTCTTAGAATAGATCAGGATATCGTCTAGATAGCAGACGACAAAATTGTCTAAGAATTCACGAAATACATCATTCATGAGATGTTGAAAAGTAGCTGGTGCATTCGTGAGTCCAAAGGGCATGACATTATATTCAAAATGTCCATACCTGGTTCGAAACGCAGTCTTCCATTCATCTCCTTCTTTGATCCGTACTAGATTATATGCTCCTTTTAGATCTATTTTTGTATAGATCTTAGCTTGATTCAACTAGTCAAGGAATCCTGATATCAAAGGTAATGGATACCTGTTCTTGACTGTGATCTTGTTGAGTCCTCGATAATCAACACACATTCGTAAAGATCCATCTTTTTTCTTTACGAATAGAATTGGAGCTCCTGCTGGAGATTTTGAATGGCGTATGAAATTCTTCGCTAAATTCTCGTCAATATATGTCTTGAGTTCAGCCATCTCATCTTGCGATAAACTATAAATTGGTCCAAATGGTGGCTGAGTTCCTTCCTTGAGGTCGATTGAACAATCATATGGGCGATGCTCAGGAAGAATATCTGCATTTTTTTTCTCAAAAATGTCTTGATACTCCTGATATTGACTTGGAATGCCACTTGAAGTCTTTACGTTTTTAGAAATAGGTGCAGCATAAATAGCAAAAGTTGATCCTTCTTTTGCTGTGTGTATAAATGCTTTTGCACCTATCAGTACGGGTTTTACTATACTAGACTTATAATTTTTTACTTGGTTGGTAGAACTATTAATAACGCTCTGGAAAAAGTCAAGTTTACGCGAATTCCAATCTATTCGAGGATTATATTTTTCTAGCCAGGATAAACCTAAAATAACTGGATTGGACGGGGATTTAATTATGTTAAAAGCTATGTAGCTATCATGACCGTCTATTGTTACTTTTATAGGATGAGTTTCATGAGTGACATCTCCAGAAGACAAGGGACGACCATCTATGACTTCTACATGTACTGGTTTAGGTTTCTGTACAAAAGATATTTTACGACTTTTAACAAATTGTTCATCTAAAAAATATGCTGAGGCTCCCGAATCTAATAAAGTAGAGGCTTTGTAATTCTTAGGTCCTAAATATAAGTCTATTATAAAACAAGGAGAGGGTTTTGAAGAGAGGATAGGACCTTCATTAGGAATTGTACAAGGTTCCAGCTGCATGGTCCCTATTGTAGCTGGACGAATCCGTTTTCCGACATGTTGTCTTCTTTGACCGTCGTATCCCTCATTTTATAGTTGCGTCGTTTCTTTGGACAATGTTGAGCAGTGTGCTTAGGTTCTCCGCAATATAAACATAATCCTTCTTGACGATGACGAATCTTTTCTTGCTCAGTTAGGGGTTTAAAACGTACCGCGTCAATTTGCATGTCTTTTACTTCCAAATGTACGTTTGGCAAAGATGTTGATGTTGCCATTGAGTAATAACGTTGAGGTTCCCGTGAATGATTCTTGGATCAAAATTCGAAAAGTCGATTATCATATTTTACCGCAAAATCGATTGCTTGACTCAAAGTTTGAGGATCAGGTAAGTTGAGCATCAATTTCTTTACTTCGTATTGTAATCCATAAAGAAATTGACTGATGAGTGCAGCATCATCCCACTTGATGTCAATAGCAAGTTGTTGAAATTATGAAGCATACACTATTACTGAGCGATTTTCTTGTCATAGAATTCGGATCTTATTTGTTGCAACACGAGTTGCATCGTGTTCACCATACATAGATCGAAACTCCACCAAAAAAGCTTCCAAATTGTCCAATATTGGATTTCGTTGTTCAAGAAAAGATGAAAACCATGATAATGCAGAACCAGAAAGTAGACTGCCAATAAACCTGACTTGTGATCCTGGAGTTGGATAGCTTTGCGGTTGAAGTTCAATTGCCAATTGTACTTGATTGATGAACCCTCGAAACTTTGATCTCGTACCATCAAATTTCTCGAGTAAGGCAATTCTTGGTTCTCTAGTGCTTACAGGGTGTTGTACAATTGGAGAAGGAACGTGATTTGTTGC
Organism: Physcomitrium patens; assembly: GCF_059467195.1. NCBI lineage: Eukaryota > Viridiplantae > Streptophyta > Bryopsida > Funariales > Funariaceae > Physcomitrium > Physcomitrium patens. The sequence continues at coordinate 1,717,115 of NC_143434.1, forward strand.
AGATGTTGAAGCAGCTCCGATCATCTCTATATCCCTACTTTTTGCTATTCTTGTTCTTTCCTGTGTTGGTGAATTTAGTTGATGCATCGCAAGTATTAACTCCTTCATTTGTTCTTGCATTTGTGCCATTGCACTCTTCATTTCAACAAGCTCTGCCATAATGACACTAAGAAGAAAAATTTGTTTGATACTGCTCAAGACAAAAGAAAAGAAAGACTTAATAACAATAAAGATACTAAGAACAATATCAGTTTAGAAGTGGGTAATCTGCAAACTTCTAATACGCTTATGTCTTGTCAAGAGAAAGGAGTAATCCACTCTTACTCAAGAAAAATAAAGCTTTGATATTGTAAGTGTACTCTTGTCAATCTGTCAAGGACAAGAACTCGATGAAAAACAATTCAGACAAGTGAGCCTTCACTCAAAGAAAGGTAACAAAATATAAATAAATAAGTATGTATATTAAAAGAAAAACTAGAATAGCTATTGCCAAAAGACAAGAAAACTAGAGACCCTTGAAACTAGACTAGAAGCAAGAAAGTAGTTGACAAGAGTGAAGAGAGCTTCACTCTTACCTCTATATATACTATCTAACTAGAAGCCACGTGGCAATATTCTATAAGACCTCTAATATGTGTTGACTTTCTAGACCACATGTCTTTGCTTGCAAGGCAAGTTTTCTATGAGTGGACTACGTAGTTAGCTTGTCCTTCAAGCTACCAACATGTGTGGTACATGGCTAATTTGTTGACCAAGTTTCTAACCTAAAAGTCAACTATGGACTCCTATAAGATCAAAGCAGCGTCTATGAAGCTTTTAGGAAGCTTTTCTAGAAGATATTACACAATTAACCTACTTTTATCTACTTTTACATACTTTTATCGACTCTTGTAGGTAATTATATGTATATCCGTGACACCAATCCATGATTTCTACTAGTTTAATGAATCCAACTTGTAAAAGTCGCTCCAATTCTGCTTTTATTATAAGTTGCAACTTTGGATTCATTCTCCATTCTTTTTGTCTAATGGAAATAATACTAAGAAGTTAAGGAATGTGATGTTGTACAATGTGTGTTGGAATTCCTCTTAGATCTAAATAAGACGATACAAAGACATCTCTAAATTCCATAATTAAATCTTTTTACTGAGACACTTCTTCATGTGTTAAATGAGAGCCAATCTTAATTAATTTAGACTCTTCTCCCTTTAGTGCCACGTCTATCTCTTGTCAATCAGAAGGACATACATGCATAGGGTTTGTAGGTCCATGGTACCAATTCTTGGATATCGGAGGATAGATTGAGAGATTATGGCCTACTTGGATGCCACTTGAAGTCTTTTTGAAGTATAAAGGGGGTTGAATGTCTTTTTCTTGCATTAAAGCTTTAAACTCTTCTAATTGTGTATCATCTATTTCAAATTAGAAGGCTTCTTTCTCTTCCACCTCCTCAACCAACATGGCCATATTCCAATAAAAAGAATTTGAGGGCTCTTCTATAATTGGTATTGCTTCTAAAAAGTGTACTGATTGTTCTTCTTCCAAATAGAGATTCTCTACCAACCATTGTATAAAAGTTCCATCATCTTTATAATCACATAAACCTGATTCAATGCACTTAATAGGTCTTAGGTTTGTGGAAGATTCTACCAATAAGGATCTAGAGCCTTTTTGTCTTACTATCTTTTCTTCACCTCTCTTTATAAAGAATGTAGGCTTAATTAATACAAGTTGTTCTATTTTCTTAAGGTCCATAAATAAAGTATGGTCTTTTTGATAACCAATTTATAATGACTCTGTATTTTCTCAAAAACCTCTAGCCTAATAATAGTAGATAACTATCTTCTTCTTTTTTCATCCTCACTACTTCAAAATTGAGGATATAATCAACTCTACCAGTCCTAACCCTTAAGTTCTTAATCATACCCAGTGGCTTGCAACTTCCTTAGTCTGCAGTCTTCAGATTGAAAATGGAAGGATATGTGACTTGGAGTCCTAACTTGTGTATTGTAGATAGGGGCATGATATTGACGTTACTACCATCATATATAATAGTACTTGATATGAATTTATCTTCAATCTCCACTTCTATTTTAACTGCATCATAATTCTCTTTTGAATTAAATCAATCCAACTCTTCCTCTTTAATCCTTCAAGATTCTCCAAACTTCTTAGATTGTCTTGGTACTGTGTCACCTTCCTTCAATTGTTTTTGCAATAAAGGTGTTAGTTGGATGAGTTGCCCAAAAGATATATTTACCTTTATACAGGCTAGGTCTTTCCACAAATCATAAGAGTCTGCTGGACTGTTCACCTTCAATTTTTTGGCTTTAATCTTTGATTGGAGGGATGCTTGGAAATCATTGTTATTTACAAATTAAAATTTATCATGATCAGATAATTCCATCTCATATGCATCTTCAAATTACACATCTTTTGCTGTTTCTTTAGTAGTCTTATTGAATTCTTGGAATTAAAGTGATTCTTCTGATGAAGATGGAGATTCCACGTCTTCCACTTCTTCTTTCCTCAGTTCTAAGGGAGTGGTTCTAGCACCTCCTCGTAGAACCACCAAAGTTGGTAAGTGCAACTTGGATAATAAGTTCTCAATTGGTACTGCAGATATCAAATTGATACCTTGTACTGGTAATTTTTGAAGCTCCATATAACAATTATCTTGAGAGTTTTGTCCATGTGATAAAGAGACCACACCTTGTAAAGTTTGTATAGCCATTAGTGGATGATGTGTTTGTTTATCACTCTCTCTATCATAATATAGATTAAGTGGTTCTTTTGGTTATAATTCAAGCCCCAATTACCTTATACCTTGCAAATTTTCTACCGCTTGCCTTACATAATCTCCCGCTAGTGGTTGCAATGGAATGACCTTATCAGGTCTTTTGCATCAATCTGATGGATGAATTCCTCCACAATTAGAACACTTAACTCCATTTTCTACCCAGCATGTACTAGGAATATGGGATTTTTCACATGTTCTATATGGTGGATATCTTTGTTTTTGTAGTTGAGAAAATTCTTTGCCTTGGTGAAGATGTGGAGGCCTATAAGGTGGTAGTAATTGACTAGCTTACCTTACATCTTGAGATTGTCGAGCATAGCGACAATTTTACATTGAATAACCTTGTTGTCTACAACTTGGACACCATAATCCTATTGTATGAGCTCTCGATTCATATTGAAATGATAGAGGCCTTCCTCCATCCTTCATCAAGCATGAAATCTATTCTTTCAAAGTTTCTATGGCCTTAAGCATTCTATCTTCTCGTGCTTCCTTAGCCTTGTCAATATCTGATCTCTCCAAACTTACTACAGGATTATAAGGAGTAGGTGCTAAAACAGGAGGTTCTCTTGAAGCCAAAGGTTGCACAAAATTAAGCTGTGGTTCCTATGGATATGCATATTGACCATAAAACTGAATTCTACTTATATAAATTCTAATCTAACATGTTTAATTATCGTAAAATATGAAAATAAAATAAAATAAAAAAATAGAATATAATTGAGAGCTGACATGCAGTGCCCTCGTAAATATTATTTAGCCTCAACTTATAAAGACGTAGCAGCGTTGGCTTCTTCAATCAATGGCGTTGGCTTACCATCCTTTGAATTGGTGACCTTCTCCTCTGCTTCACCTTCATTGTCTCCCTTGGTGTTTGATGGTTCTCCATCCAAACGTGCCGTTAGATCTTCATTCAACAAACTCAATTCTTGTACTTGAGTCTCAAAGTACGGGAACCAAATTGCCATCTTCTGCTATTTTTTTGTCAATTTTTTTGTCAATTCTACATCTTTTGCCATTCTTCTGTCAATTTCAAAGATATCTCTAAAGGTGTTGTCTCTAAAATTGGTATAATAGTCCGTACTAAATTATTGGCCTTTTTTTCTAATGCGGCTATTTAAGTCTGCAACATCGCAACCTCTACCTGCAGCCGCTCTTGCCATTCCTTCCAATCGATCTCTATCCTTGCTTTCTCAAACATCATGTTTGCCATCTTCTCCTTTTTTGCTATCCACTTCTTCTTAACTACAAAAGAAAACACGATGCTTGTCAAGAGCCCTCCTATTACTTCTTACTATGGTCCAATCAATTGAATCGACTCCCCTTTTTGTAACACAAAATCCATCCCAGATTTATGTATAATAAAGTTTAAGCCAATTGCCATTGATCCATGTTGTAAATTTAGTACCCATAAAATCTTCCAATTATACTAAATCATTTGGAAATCCGTCAATAATTTGATATGGCCTATGCCATCGAATTCGAAATTTTCTTAGAAAATTTTTAAATCAACTATCATAAAGAAGTATCAAATCATTTGGCATAAAAGCTTTTGGTCTAAGCTTACTATCATAATAAGTCTTTCTTTGTTTTTATATGGTTTCCATTATCATTAATGCATTGGCTCTAGTTTCATCCAATTTTTCCAATTCTTCTAAATAATGCCAAAATGAATCATGATCTCCCAATCTATTATCTATAGTAATTCGTAAACTTCGAACTTCCAATTCAATAGGTAATATTGCTTCCTCGCCATAAACCAATTGAAAAGGGGTAGCATTGGTAGTAACTTTATACGCAGTATGGTATATCCATAAAGCTGTGAACAACTTAGTGTCCCAATATATTTTCACTCTTGAAACTATTTTTGTTAAGTTTTTACACAAAATTCCATTAGTCTTTTCCGTTTGTCCATTGGCTCTAGGATGATACGATGTAGTCTTACAATATTTTATCTCATATTTAGCTATAAGTACTTCGATTGTACTAATTATAAAATGAGTTCCTCAATCACTAGTCAATTCTCGTGGACAACCGAACTGTGTAATAATATTTTCATACAAAAAAATTGCTACTGTACTTACACTATCAGTTTTTATAGCTACGGCTTTAGTCCATTTTGTTACATAATCCGTTGCTACCAGTATATACCATTTTTGTCTATTTCTCGAGGGTGGTGCAATTGGTCCCACAAAATCAATTTTCCATTTTTCAAAAGGTACTTGAGCCAGAATTGGTACCAATGGCATTGCTAAAGTTCCAATAGGTCGACCCATTTTCTGACATTGGTCACAATGACGGACGAATTGGTAGGCATCTTCAAACATTGAAGGCCACCAATAATCAGCCTGTAAAGCTTTACGAGCCGTGCTGTCCCCTGTAAAATGTCCATGACAACTATCCAAGTGGTAACCTTCTAATATAGTATTTACTTTAGTCTGATAAATATAATGTCACAATACTCCATCCTTGCCTTGTTTATAAAGCTTCACCAATCATCATGTAAGGTGCACATTTTAATATTAAGCATCATTTAAGCTTTTCATTAAAATTGGATGGAAAGATTTGAAATGTCAAGTATTGAATTATTTCACTATACTCAGAAGTAATTACATCTACCGCAAACAGTTTTGCATTGGATAGTGTATCGTTAATGGAATCATTATCCAATATATTGAATAATCGAGATAAATGGTCCGCATTGAAATGTAATTTTCTTAGTCTTACCTGAATAATAAAGTCAAATTCCTCCAAGAGTAAAATCCATCGTGTAATATGACTACTCAATTGAGGCTTATTAATCATATATTTTAAAACATCATAGTCGAAATGGAAAAAAAATTTATAACCAAGAAGATAATGTTGAAACTTTTGTACGAAATAAATCATCTCCAATGCTCTTCTTTTGGATGTTGTATAATTACTTTAAGCTGCTACCAATTGACGACTTGCATAATAAATAGGATAATCAAAACTCGGGTCATCTTTCTGGCTTAGCACACAATCAATCGCGACATTAGATGCATCCACATAAACTTAGAATGGTTTTGTCCAACAAAGTGCCACCAATATTGATGCTGAAACCAATTTTTGTTTCAATGTTTTAAATGCAATTGTATATTCCTTTGTTCAAACTAGACGGATCCCATTAGTTGGTGGTTTCTTCAAGAGATTTATCAAGCGAAGGCATATAACTGTGAATAGATAGATAAATCGTTGATAATAACTAACATAGCTGACAAATGCTCGAACACACGTAACAGTGTTTGGTTGCTTTAATTCTACTATAATCTTTATTTTATCCAAATTTGTAGCAATGCATGCCATCGAAACTATATGATCCAACAGTTTACCAAAAGACATATCAAATTGGTACTTTTTTAAATTTAAAGAAATTTCATATTTGGCACATTGATTCAAACATTGACCTAGACATTCTAAATGTCTGGTTCTCGTACTAAATGTACAGAAATCATCTAGAAATATTTTCATTGAAATTTATAGATAATCTTAGAACGCTTGCGTCATAATCTTTTGAAATGTAATTGGTGCATTACAAAGCCCAAACGGCATAATCTTATAGGCAAAGGTCCCCCAATCCATAGTAAAAGTAGTTTTTAATTGGTCTTCTTTTGCAATTTTAATTTGATTATAACTAGAGAAACCATCAAGAAATGAATAACATTCACGTCTAGTGACAAAATCCAAAATACTATCCATGAATGGTAAAGGAAAATAATCCTTCTTAGTAGCCACATTTAATTTACGAAAATCTTGATAGATGTAAACTTTTCCATTCTTTTTTGGTACCATAACAATTGCTGAAATTCATTCACTGAAAAGATCTGGATAGATAAATCCAACCTCCAAGAGTTTATCTAGTTCTTCTTTTACCATAAGTAAGTATTTTGGATTAAGTCGATGTTGTCTTTGGCATACTGGTGTAGTGTTCTCCTCCAATATAATTCGATGCTCACAAACTTCAGCTAAAATTTCTTTCAAATCCGCATATGACCATGCAAAAGCAGTTTTATGCATTAAGAAGTAATCCACCCAAACTTCTTTCTCCTTGCCTTTTATATCATCATAAATCTGAATGATTTGGAGAGCCTCCCTTGTACCTAAATTAATTGGTTGACATTGTGAAATTTCAAGAGTCTCGAGAATAATATTCTATTCAATTCTAGAATCTTTCATAAAATCTGACAAATTAGAACTTTCCAACTCTAGTTCCATAGCACTAACATAATTAACATCATGTCTATTCATCCAATATGCAATCATATGATCAGAATCGTCAATAATATCTAGAGGAACTAAATACTCTCCCGGTCTCCTACACTAGTATTTCATTCTAGTGTGCTCAACAACTTGTCTTATATTAGCATAAATTGGGTCATGTACACCAATTTCTTCTTCTGTAGACTCATCTTCACAATCTGACGTGAATTTTGAATTGGCAAATTGAGTTTCTCCATGATATTGAACATGGTATATTTGAAGCACAATTTTATCATTACCTTTCTCAATTGTCAATGTACCATGGCCCCAGCCATTTCGAGCTTTAGCTTGATACAACCATGGTCACCCCAATAAAATTGAGTATGACAATATAGAGCTTTGCAATCAAAAAATAATATAATCAAGTTTGTAGGTAATCTCCACAATTACTGTATTAATACTTTGTAAAATATCCATAGGTTTAATATGACTGGAGTCAGCCATTCTCAAAACTACTATAGTAGGCAATAAGTGATCCAAACCCAACTCCTCCATTGTAGCAATATTCATAAGATTTACACTAGATCCTCCATCTACTTGCACTCCCAATACTAACATTCCATCAATTGAGACATCAATTATTGATGTACTTGAATCAGGATTCAAACTTACTTCTCGAATTTCTTTATTTTGAAATCTGCAACAAATTAATGAGAAATTTAAGATAGTTCGGCACTCAGGTGCTACCGCCAATAGTTGTTTCATAGAGATCGTGGGCTGTATGATATCCAAATATTTTAGAATATCATATGATTCTGTATTAGTGGTAATTCCTAATGTTTGTTTCTTCTTCCTTGTCCTAGACATCGATGCAAGTAAATTGATTTGTTGTTTCCAATTCTAGACACCAATGCAAATAAATTAGTTTTCATCCTAAATCCTAAACCCTAAATTCTAAAATCTGAACCAAAGCATCCGTAATTGGTACCTCATTAGGATGCACAACAGATTTAGGTCTTATACTAAGTAAGAGGTCCATGTCAGGACCTAAATTGGATGGCTTTATAATTGGATCCAATCGGCCCTTTGCTTCAGGATCACCTAAATATTGAATTGGTCCTTTTCTCTTTTGTTGACTTCTTATAAGGACAGCTTGGACTACTTCTACCCAATTTATTGGAGAATCTTAAGGACCTTGATTTATCTCGTCTATTTTTTCTTGGTTTTGGATCTGCTGATTTTGATTACTGAAATTGAACGGAGCATTACATTACTGATAAGTATGCCCCGACTGCTTGTAATTTTCACACACTAGCACATAATCGTCACTAGCTCTGAGATTGGAACATTCACTAGCATAATGACCAATCTGTCTGCAACGTAAATAACAAAATGGTATTCTTGCACCTCCATCCGGCATATTGGGTGTCTCCACCGATATATACCTACTAAGCTTATTCCATGTAGGATTAGAAAATGATCCTCGTTGTTCCGTTGGTACAAAGGATACTTGGTTTGATGACGTCGATAGAGCATATTGTTGATACCTCTGCTGCTCCTTCCCATAGTTCTGGAAGTTTGATGTAGATCCCTGATTAAAATTGGAACTTTGAAAGTTATTAAATATTTGATTTTGTCGATTAGATCGATTTCCATTCCATCTATATGTATATTTTGTTTGAACTTGATTGACTTCTCACTGAGTCAGTGGGATCATGGTTTGATTATTGAATTATTGTTGCTTTTGCCAATTCCAACAATTAGCTATTAAGCGCTTTCTTCTGCAAAATATACATTGATCCATCATTTGTGATGGTGAAAGGCATTCTGTTACCAAATGACCATGACCCTTACAATTACTACACCATACATTAGGTCTCCTATTAAAAGGCTTATGTCATTTCTTCTTATCTTTAGCCAAATTCACGGTGTCGTAATACATGAAGTCTTACTTGAGAATGCTTCAGGTACCTGACTGTGGAAGGAAGAATGGAAATTATAATAACAAAATCCGAATTCTAATAGAATACTAACAATATTCTAATTAGACTATAATAATGCTAAGCAAGCTTAATAAAATTTAAAAAAAACCTCAAAGAAATTTCAAACAAATAATAAGAATTTTTAAAGAAATATTAGAAGGATCACAAATATCATTCAAATACATCTCAATTCAATCTTAATTTAATTCTAGTTAAAATTCTATTGAACTTCATTCAAACTTTAGGCCAAAACTAATTTAATCTTAAATCCAAATAAAATCCTAAACCCTAAATCAAATCCTAAACAAACCTTAAACTAAATCCCAACCAAATCCTAAACTAAATCCTAGCCAAATCTTAAATCAAATCCTAATCAAACCCTAATATAAATCCTAAATCTTAAACCAAATCCTAATCCAAATCCTAGACCCTAAATCAAACCCTAACCAAACCCTCATCCAAATACTAAACCCTAATCAAACCCTAGATCCTTAATCAAATCTTAGATCCTAAATCAAATCCTAAACTAAATCCTAAAACCTAAATAAACCCCAACCAAACCCTAAATCAAATCCTAAATCTTAAATCAAACTCTAATCCAAATCCTAAATCCTAAACCAAATCCTAACCAAATCCTAAACCAAATCCTAGTAATTCCTATAACAGATTTAAACCTCAATAACTAATGAATAAACCATTGATCTTAACTCAAATTTTTCACACTTCTAAACAAATAAGTAAAAAACAAGTAAAAAAAAATTGAAAAGCTTCGGAGTTATTCAATTTACGATAACCTCAAAAATGTGCTCGGGTATTAGACGGCTTCTTTCTCCAATCTTGATGCCAATATTTCAGGGCCAATATCTCTCTTTTATACCGTTCGATTGATCTCAAAATTCTCATACACATAGAAAAACAAGTCTTATATCCTCTCACATAAGTTTCACTCCAATCCAACTAGTTGATTGCAAGAAATCTCAAAAATCTCCACTAGACCTAAAATTCTACTTTTTGAGACCTTGACCCACTTAAACCTCAATATTCCTCAATTCAACCGTTAGATCAATCTCAAATTTACGATGCATATTAAACACAACTATAACCATAAACCCACAAAATTTTACCCATAGATCTAAAACAAAACTCTTGAAATCACCCAAAACATAAATCCTATTTTATTTCATAAAACCCAAGTCATCTGAAACAAACCTTGACTTTGCAAAGCTCTTACAAAGTCATATCAACTCCAAATAATCCAAAATCAATAGTTCTAAAAAGCCTATTCAGTATGCTATCAAACCTCACTCTCCGATCTCCAAAAGAACCCCAGAATCATCGTCGAGACTCGGCTTTGTGCCCCAGGGTCTGATTTCAATCCTGGTTCATATCCGGCCCTCTCCGGTTATCAATATCTAATTTTTCTAAGTAACTTTTTTCTAGAATTTACTCTTAACTTCCTTCTTAAGCTGCCTATATCATTTTTTTTTCAATCTACTTTGATTTGCATTACTTATGGTGTTACAAAGTAAGTAGAAGTCACCTTTCTAAAAGGCAGCATTGGTACCTTTTAATTTTTCTACCCCTTTGACTATTAACTATATTTCTAAGATAATTTTTTCTAATACTTTGAACTAATATCTCCTAAATTATAATAATCTCCACACTCTTTCACCTATTAATCATGTTACATCACGACATCCACCCCCCTGAATTTGTGCATCCTCTGGCATATGCCAACGATTCTTCAATATATTGATGTAGAATGTTCTTCATCTTAGTACAATTCTTGATCTTTAATATGTTCTTCTATTCCAATCTCAATATCTTATATTGGAGTTTGTTCTTTATCAAAAAAAATGCCTTCATCTCTTTGTTTAAATAACTTGATTCGTTTGCCTGCTATGAGTACCTTCAATTCTGTACCATCAAGTTCTTATAATGAATATGTTCCATTGTTGTGTGTCTTTTTGACAATATAAGGTCCAAACCATCTCTTTGCAAACTTCTTCATAGTGCTATGTTGATTGTCTAAACTACTATTAAAACTAATACCCAATCACCATCTTCAATAGCCTTAGGTCGTAGTCGATATTTTTTATCAAATCTTTTCTTATTCTTTTTCTTTGCTTCTTTCAATTTTTCTATTGCTATTTCAATATCGTTGGATCTTCTTTCTAATTGTTGAATCCGTAATGCTAAAAGTTCTTCTCTATTGAGATCATTCTTCCAAAGCAATACATCCCATGTAGGTACTACATCTTCTACTGGTATTATTAATTTTTGACCATATATTAATTCAGAAGGCATATAACCTGTTATCGAACTATGAGTTGTACAATCTACCCATAGTGCAAATAGTAGTAGTCTACGCCATTCATGTGCTTTGCCATTGCATACCTTTAATAATGTCTTAACAATAAGTGAATGTCTACATTCACTTTTACCATTACCTTTTGACTTATATACTATTGTTAAAGAAAGTTTAATTCCTATCCTACTAAAGAATTCTCATGCTTCCTTTGCATCCAATTCACCCCTATTTGCCATAATTTTTTCAATACAACCATAGCGACAAATAACTTCTTCTAATAGAAATTGACATACACCTTTAGTATCTTTTGTTCTTAATGCTCGTCCTTCAATCATATTTGATAAATCTTCTCGTGCAAGTACCAAATACTTCATTTGTCTAAGTTCCATAGGCATTGCCACTAAATCTACCACCCACTTGTAATATAAAGCCAAAGGGTATGTTGGATGTAATCTATCTCGATGCCGAATATTTGAATATACTTGGCAAGTTTTATAAGATTCTATAAATTTTGCTATGTCTTTGTACATTCCCTTCGACTAATATTTTTCTCTTAACTTAGTGAATGTTGCTCAAATACCTTGATATCCTACTCATAAATTTTCATGAAATTCTTTAATAATCCTTTGTTGGCCTTCTAAACCACATATCACCCTTTGTGGTACTTCTCCTCTCTTTTTTGGATGCTTCCATAAATACCCATCATGTAAAAAATATCCATAGGCTTTCTTACATATTTTCTTAAATTCTTGATCCATCCAATCTTTTTCTCGCTTTAATGTACTCAAATATTCTCCAACATCTTTCCATTCATTTTCATATAAATCTCTTAAAAATGTTTCTAATGGTATATTAAAACATACACCTTTTTCCTTTGATAACGCTGTCGTATGGCGTGATTTGCTATTTGGGAATACACTGGATATCTAGCTATAGAGAGTGTACCTTAAACCTTTATATGATTCTTTTTTTGGCTTCTAAAACTCTTTTATTTTTGTATAAAACTCCTTAACTTTTATCACAAAAAAAAACAACCGCAAATTCACTTCCGATCTTCTGGCATCTAAGAAACCATAGCAGACACTCCAAACCCTAATTTACAAGCACCCGAAAAACTATTTTCCTTATATCTCAGAAACCCGAATTCCAAATGTCATAAAACTTATGCACAAAGTTTACTAATATGAAATTACACATCCCTTGAAATTTTGAGCCAAAACCTTTCAAATTGCTCAAGATATAGCTCAAGAGACAAACACTAGTAAATCGGTTTACTTACTACCCTTAGATTGCATGTGCTGACTTCAAAATCCAATAATTCCTTCATCCCAACTTAGAATCCAGTAAGTAGTATGCAAAAAGTATAGCCGCAAAAGTGCTCTCTTCAGTCACAGTTGCCGATCCTCAATTGCCATCCGTACACGTGCGTTATGCCCAAAAGAGTGACAGTAGGTCCAAAACTAACATCTTAACTTTGAGTGCCTATAACTTCTTCATAAAAACCCCAAATGACACAAAACTTGCACCAAAACCTTAACCAAAAACCTAAACCTTCTGATCCTAGCCTTCAAAGTTCGAATGCTCTGAGAAACTAATCCTAATCCCTAATATGGCCTCGGGCAGCCTCCTCAAAGCCCATTGGTCATGATTTTTGACCAATAGGAATGGAGATTTTTATTTTTCATCTCCATTCATCTATATTGGTGCCCTAATTACTCCCTTTGCTACCAAAATCCTTCTTCAATATTTTTTCTTATAAGATTTATATAATGTATGCTCTAAACACCAAATAAAAGAACCAAAACAAGTTTTTAAATATCACCAATGTCTAACAAAGGTGACTCTAAATATTTAGAAGTTATCATCAACCATAACCAATCTTAAAAGCCACTATCAAAAGGAAATTAAAGTTATACAAATTATATAGTAATCTTTTTAAACAACCTCTTCTCAAAGTAATAATCAAATTATATTCTACAACCAACTAAAATCTACTAACATAACTCTCACAATGTTACTTCATAAATTATATATTAAGTACATAATTACATTGTTTTCATATAGTAGCCAAACCACAACACGACAACACATTGGTATAAAAATTTGTACCCACATAATCTTCTAAATCAATCATCTTTTTTTCATCATTATACCTTACTCTTGATAACATATTTACAACTAAATTTTCTTTTCCTGCAATATGTTTAAATTGTGGATTCATAAATTTGATATTTGCTATCCACCTCAACATAGCAATATCAAGAGTTGAACAACTTGTAATCATGCCTATCAAAGGTAGACAATCTGTTTTTATAACTACTGATGCTCCAATCAAGTATTCTTTTTCATTTTTCATAGCTATTACTACACTCCATAATTCTCTTTTGATTTGCGCTGTCGTATTACATGCTATCCTGCTCGAGAACGCGCTGGGCGTCTGGCTGTAGAAGGTAGTATGGAGATTTGCCGATAGTCAAGCAGTCTATCAGTTTTGACTGCTGGAATATAAATGACTGCAACAATGTACCGTAAATCTATACGGATGCTCTTCGACTGCTTGTCGAAGTCCTTTTTGCCCCAGCCGGTAGGTCTCTAGACGTTACAGAGAACCCCGAACAACCCAAACTATTAATCTTCAATACCGCTTTGTACTTACGATCTTGTATCCACTGATTGTCTTGTTAGATTAACCCAATAAATTTCATTCACTCCGCATACTCAATCCTATAGACACCCTTTTAATCCTTCAATCACAAACGTAACTCGATTTCACAAAATAGTCAAGAGTATTCAAATCCACTTCATTAAAAATCCCGATTCACCATTACAATACTAACTTCAACAGCGATTGCCTAAGTCTTCCCAAAACTCTACGAAGAAGAAAAATCCAAATTCTATGTCTTTCCTTCACCGACCCGAAGCATAAAGCTCCTCTTCTCTAATCCCCTTGATCTTCAAAAACCTCCAATGAAAACCGAACTTGTAACCTTGCAAAAGCTTGAAAACTAGCTCCCCCCGATTCCCAGAAAAAAAAAACCCCCCCTTCAAAACTATATCCCCCCTAACCTTATCCTCTGAATTTCTTCAATCTTCCATCTTAGATCTGGAATTGGCTCCCACCGTCAAGCTTGGATCCGAAAATGGCTCTCGCCGTCAGAGCTTTCTCCTCCATTTTTACCTTTAAGAAATCCATTTATTGAAAACAACGTTCCCTGAAACGGCACAGAGAATAGGATAGCCCGAAACAGAATCAAAACCCCGTAATCGGGACCACATTGAGTCGCCCGACTAATTCAGGTCCCATATTGGGTAAGATGCCCGTAATAACCTGGATGTTCCCATAATTGGGTCTGCATTGGATTGCCGGGCCAATTCAGGTCTCATATTGGGTAAGAGGACCCGGATTGGATTCTCGAAATTGGATCCAATTGGCTCTTCGAACCCGTCATGTGAATTGGTCCTTCTCTTCCTGCTGACTCCCGTTATTGGAATTGAATGGAACATTTCAGTATGCCCCGAATGACTGTAATGGGGTGACTGAACCTGACCACTCAGTATTTGTACTCGAGTTGGTCGATGCTCCCAATATTCGAGGTAACTGAATATTAATAAAATTCCCCTTTCTTTTTATTTTCACTGTATACTCGTGTTACAACACGACATCCACCCCCTCTAAACCTGTGCATCCTCCGGTATGCACCAATTTACCCAATTGCTGTTTGATTCAGAATATATCCTCTACGTCTTTGTCTAGTTCGTCTTCGTCACCTTCATTATCCAAATCACTTTTATCTTCTTGCTGCGGAATCTCTATACTTTCATTAAGGTCTTCCATATTCATCTCTGTGTATCTTCGTTTAAATATTTTTACTCGCTTCCCTGCAATTGGTATTTTCAATTTTGTACCATCTAGCTCCCGTAATGAGTAAGTTGCATTACCATGAACAGTTGTTACCACATATGGTCCAAACCAACGTTTTGAGAATTTCCGCAAAGTACTATGTTGATTATCCAGACTATTGTCATAAACAAGTACCCAGTCACCTTCCTCGATTGCTTTTGGTCTCAATCGATGTTGCTTATCGAATCGTGCCTTGTTTTGTAACCTTACTCTTTTTAACCTTCCCAATGCTATCTGGACATCTTCCGTTCTTTGCTCCAATTATCGAATCCTAATAGCCAGAAGTTCTTCTCTTGTCAATCCATCTTCCCATGGTAGCATACTCCAAGTAAGTATCTTTTCTTCAATCAGCATAATTGATTTTTGACCTGTCATAAGTTCTACTGGCATATATCCTGTCACCGAACTATGTGTTGTTCGATCAGTCCATAATGCAAATGACAATAGCCGTGGCCACTCTTTAACTTTCTCATTACAAGCTTTAACCAATGCTTTCACAATCGGTGGGTGACCGCGTTCGCTTTTTGCATTCCCTTCCGGATTATAAGCAATAATCAGTGATAGTTTAACTCCACATCTTTCAAAGAACTTACGAGCTTCTTGTGCATTTAATTCTCCACGATCTGCAGTGATTTTTCCTACGCAACCCGTAACGGCAAATGACATCTTCAAGCAAAAACCTACAAATCCCCTTTGTAGATTTTGTCCTCAATGTTCTTCCTTCTACTTGATTTGATAAATCTTCACGAGCTAAAACCAAATATCTCATCTGCCATAACCCAACCGGCATAATAACCAAATCAACAACCCATTTAAAATGAATAGCCAGAGGATATGTAGGATGAAGACCATCTCGGTGTCGGATATTAGAATACGATTGACAGATTTCACATGACTCTACAAATGAAAGCACATTGTCACGGCCATAATCATGTAAGCTAATAATTACATATAGAAATAGGTAGAAGTAAGTAAAAGTAGATAAAAGTAAGTTAATTCTATAATATTTAATATAGAAGCTTCTTAGAAACTTTCTAGATGCTGCTTTGACTTCATAGGTGTCTTTAATTGACTTTTTGGATTAGAAACGTGGTCAACAAGTTGGCCATATGCCATACATGTTGTTAGCTTGAAGATCAAGCTAACTATGTGGCCCACACGTAGAAAAACTTGCCTTGTAAGTCAAGGCATGTGTCCTACAAAGTCAACACATATTGGAGGTCCTATATAATGTCGCCACGTAGCCCCTAGTTAGATAGTATATATAGAGACAAGAGTGAAGGCTTCTTCACTCTTGTCAACTCCTTTCTTGCTTCTAGTCCAGGTTCAAGAGTCTTTCGTTTCTTGTCTTGTGGCAATAGCCATTCCAATTTCCTTTTAATATACCTACTTGTTTATATTTTGACTTATTATATCGAGATAGCCTTTTTGTGTATATTTTCCCTCATCGAGTCTTTGTCCTTGACACACATCTCGATACATATTTTTCCACCAATATCGTTCCTTGAGTTTAGCAAAAGTAGCCCAGATTCCTCTATGCCCTGCCCATAAACTATCATGAAACTCCTTTAATAATTTTAGTTTTTCTTCCCTTTTGCCTATCACTCGTTGTGGCATCCCAATTCCTTTCTTCGGTCTCTTCCATAAGAATCCATCTCAAAGTAAAAATCCATATGCTTTTTTTCTTATTTGTTTGAATTTTTCTGTAGGCCAATTTCCCTGCTTAGTCAAGGTATTCAAATAATGACCAATATCCAATAATTCTCCTTCATAAGATTCTTCAAGAAATAGCTTATCTTCTCTGTTGAGATTTGATATTGAATAGAATTTCAATCCGACATCATCAATGTCTTCAACCATTTCGTCCTCCCTCTCGTATCTTGCTCGAGATAGCATGTCTGCTACTAAATTGTCCTTCCCAGTGATATGCTTAAATTCTGGATTTAGTGACTTAATATAAGCAATCCATCTCAACATTACAATATCTGGCGTTGAACAGTTAATAATCATTCCAAGCAATGGCAAGCAATCTGTTTCAATTACTACTACTGCCCCAATCAAATAGTCTTTTTCAGCTTTCATAGCCGAAACGACTCTCCAAAATTCTCTTTTGACTTGCAAATATGCACGCTCACGAATACTTAAAACTTTAGCCCCAAATCAAACTGCAAATCTACTCCCATATGAATCATCTTGACCCACAGCCCATCCAACGGCAATTGGACTAGCGTCTACAGTAAGAATCACTGGTCTATTGCACTTATAATCAACCTTCCTCAATATTGGAGGTGACATCAATAATTTCTTCAATCTTTGCATTGCCTGAATATGCCTTTCTTCCCATTTAAATCGGTAACCCTTGCGTAACAGTTCATATAATGGATCCGCTATGTGAGCAAAATGAGGGATCCAGATTCGATAAAATATACATGCACCCAAAAACCTGCGAACCTCTGTTAAAGAATCACAATCCTCTTTCATCCTTCCAATTGCATCAACTTTAGTCGGATTTGGTTTTCTTCCGTAAGATCCACATAAATGTCCAACAATCACAACCTCTCGTACTCCAAATACGGACTTCATACCTGATAATGTAAGATAAACTTCTCCAAGCCGAGTTAAAATCTTTTCACAATCCTGTATATGATCAACAACATATCTGCGACACCCCCTCGTATCTAAAGTTTTATCCTTGTCTCCTTCTCTGCACCCTTTTATAGGAACATCATCCAGAAAAGGCATAGTCTTTTCCAGAATAAAATCTCTCAATACCTTATTCATCCCATTCATCATATGCGCAACTGAGTTGGTCGCGCCTTGAGGAAGAGTGCACATTCTAACCAATCCAAGTGGTGTCCTCATCGTTGTCATATCTCTACTTCCTTCAGCAAGTTGAAATTGATCATAACCTAAATACAAGTCACCTATTGAATAGATCGCCCTTCCAGCAAACGCCTCAGCAAATTCATCCACAATAGGTCCAATTCCTGCATTCTTGACAGTTACTGCATTCACCGGTTGCATATCTTGAATAAAACGTAGTGACCCATTCTTCTTAGGTATCGTAAACCATCGACTACAATATAGCGCAAATGAGGGTTCCAATATTTTCATCTTTATCTTTTCTTTTAATAGTTCCACTAATTTAGGTAAATGTGCCCTCGGTACTGGAATCGGTCTTAGATTCCAAGGTACATGCGGTACAGTGAAGATAACCATAGGTGTTATAATATTCGGATCCACACACCCAATTTCATAAGATTCGAAGGCAAACGATCTACCTTGTTTAGCCAACATCTTTTTGAAGCAAGTAATTTCCTCCGGCAATAAAGAACCATCAGAACCAATCTTCAATTCTTCAAAAGTCTCTTCAGTAAACTGATGTCCAATACTCATTGGATCTCTTAAACTTGCTTCTTTTGATGCTTCTCCCATTTGTTCTTTAAAATCCTCTGGTAATGGTCCGGCAACAGGCTTTACCTTCTTATCTGCCGCTTTATATCTCGTCTCTACTGTGACTTCTGGTGCTTGAAAAGATTCAAGCATGGTATAAACCTCTCTCGAATGAATCTCAACAATCTTTTTATTATCCCCTAACCCAATAGATGTAATCAATTCCAATGAATCTTCCAGTCCATTTTCTTCATAAACACCCAAAATCCTCTCATCATCTTGCAATGTACCTATCTTGCATAATTGTCCTTCAATATTATATAATCTTTTTCTTTCTTTTCTTTTAAAATCATCAACTTTCTTATACATAATATTTCCATTCTCCAATATACCAATAAAACTCGCATCAAAGGCACCTTCATCTCGCGAGAGTACCTCCTCTTTTGTACCTCCATAATCTCGCTTTACAGTGGTACCTCCCCAAAATCCTTAAATCCTTCAACAATCTTTGGCAATGGTTTCTCCCTCAACCTATCTCGATTCCGTTCGTGGTTAGGAGGTACTGTTAGAAATTGTACAGCTTTCCTCCCATCTTCGCTCCGTATCCTTGCATAAGCAGAACCATCGTCAAGTACTTTTGTTTCCATCCGTGTTGCCGTGATATAAGGTTGTCCTAAAATCAACGGATAAGACGTTGTATCTTGAACGAAGAAATGTTGCTCCGTCGCAACATCCCCAATCCGAATTTTGACATCTGGACAAGCTCCATATAATTCGCCCCGTGTGTTATTAGCTGCTCGTATTGCCCATCCATGTTCCATATCAATTGGCCATTTTTGCTTCTTATAAAGATCTTTAGACATGAGATTTATTTCAGAACCATAGTCGACCAAAGCAACTATTGGTTCTTCTATATCTCCTACCTTCACCAATACCTCAGTAGTTGCCCTTGTCCAATGCTTTCGAGTATAATGGCTCAAAGTTTCCATTTCCTTGTCACTAGAATTTTCGAAATGTACTCGCTTATTATATCCATTCTTTTCATTTATTGGTTGCTTGTAACCAATATCAACCTCTTCTTCATCTCTACATATTCTTGCATCAATAGCATGACTCATTCCAGTTTCGCCCATTAATTACCTCTTTCGCTTAATGCTGTCAATGATAACATCATGAAACCCCTTCTTTGCAATTCCCAAGACTTCTTTCAATGTGAATTCCACCTTAGCGTTTAATATACATTCTTCCAACACCCCTTTCAAATTTGTTGCCGCTTCAATGTCAGAAAGTAGCTTATAAGCAATTGATTTGCCCTTATCTTTTGTCTCCGTTGTTTTTTCTCCCAATGATATTGAGGTATCCTTTACAGGCAATTCTTGTGAAGCTGCCTCCCGAGCCTTGTCTCCTCGAGTTTGCCTCTTAAAAGAATTTCCTTCTCTAGTATCATCAAAATTTCCTCGTCTTTTTTCTTCCATCAAAGCTTCATGTTGGCTCTTAGCAATATATGCATGAATTGAAAGAGACTCAACAGGATCCTCCCAACCTGTTCTTCCTCGTATTGTAGCTGCAGTTCTCAATAACGCTTCTCGAGGTAATTTCCCTTCTTGCATTGTAGAAACGGCAGAAGCCCAAAACTCACTAGTTTCCGTACTTCCACCAATTTCATCATCTACTCTAGCACCATAACTTGCACTTTCTCGTGCTACTGTTTCATGCCCTTTTAAGTAATCTTGAACCAATGCTCTCATTCCTCCCTTGCCAAAATTGGTTTGAAGAAGATCCTCCTTATCTTTCAATGCTATCTTTCCATCTTTCCAGCAAATAATTCCCTGCCGTATCATATTATTAAATTCATTGCAATCTTTTCTAGTGTGTGAAGCATCATCACACCAAATGCATCTTTGTACATATCCTTGTTTTGAAACATTCTTCGAATTGTTTATAGAAGTATTCTCTTCAAGTCTTGCCAATTTGATTTGAAGATCTCGCATTCCTCGTATAATTTCTTCCATACCCATATCTGCTTTCTTTGACAAGGATGTCGAAGGTTGAACTGTAGGCATTGTTGGTGGTATTGTACGTACTGGAGCTTTGGGTGCTTGTACTGTTTTCGGAATATTACTCCTATCCTTCCTCCTTTCTTTTTTTGTAAGCAACCCTACCGCATCTTCAACGTTCTTCCACTTCGTTGTCAATCCTTCATCTTCTTCTTTGTCTTCAAGAAGGAGTTCTAATTTCCCTTGCAATTCTCCATCAGCAGCTTGAAGAAATAGATCAACTTTGTTCGGCTCCAATTTCAATTTTTCTACCTTCGATAATTGAGAGTACTGCCTCTCAAATTCCCTTAGTAGCTCTGTTGCTTGCAAATTCTTATTGGGCCATTCAATCCATCCCAGAAACAACTTCTTAGTAACGCGATCAGCATCTTCTAAGAAATATTCGTCTTTCAATGCATGTGAAAAATCCTCCCATGAATTCCTACAACGATCCGTAATCGATGTAATGTGGTCCCTTATCTCCGGTATTGTGGCAAGTCCAAATAGTGCAACCATTTTCTTCTCAGAAACCCGATTTAATTCCATTTCACGAACATAACATCTTAAATACCTTGAAATATTCCTCCCATTAAATTGATCAATTTTATTGACCACTGCTTGCAATGCTTTGGTTGCCAAAGCTTCTTTTCGATCATTGCTTTGCTGTTGCTGCATTGACAATGAGAAGGCTTGAAACAAACTAGCAATAGACGGATCCATGTGTATACCTTGTCCTTTAGAAGACTTCCCACCAGAAACTCCTCCCAAAAATCCTTCAAAATTTTTATTTTCGTTTTCCATAAAAATAAAGATAAAATCAACCGAAATCCAATACCTTCCACCTCAAGCTTTCACGTCGGGTTCACCACTTTTTATCGTATTATGTGCTTTCCTGCTCGAGAACGCGCCGGGCGTCTGGCTGTAGAAGGTAGTATGGAGATTCGCCGATAGTCAAGCAGTCTATCAGTTTTTACTGCTGGAATATAAATGACTGCAACAATGTACCGTAAATCTATACGAATGCTCTTCAACTGCTTGTCGAAGTCCTTTTTGTCCCAGCCGGTAGGTTTCTAGACGTTACAGAGAACCCCGAATAACCCAAACTGTTAATCTTCAATACCGCTTTGTACTTACGATCTTGTATCCACTGACTGTCTTGTTAGATTAACCCAATAAATTTCATTCACTCCGCATACTCAATCCTATAGACACCCTTTTAATCCTTCAATCACAGACGTAACTCGATTTCACAAAACAGTCAAGAGTATTCAAACCCACTTCATTAAAAATCCCGATTCACTATTACAATACTGACTTCAACAGCGATTGCCTCAGTCTTCCCAAAACTCTACAAAGAAGAAAAATCCAAATTCTATGTCTTTCCTTCCCCGACCCGAAGCATGAAGCTCCTCTTCTCTAATCCCCTTGATCTTCAAAAACCTCCAATGAAAATCAAACTAGTAACCTTGCAAAAGCTTGAAAACTAGCTCCTCCCGATTTCCAGAAAAAGAAAACCCCCCCTTCAAAACTATATCCCCCCTAACCTTATCCTCTGAATTTCTTCAATCTTCCATCTTAGATCTGGAATTGGCTCCCACCGTCAAGCTTGGATCCGAAATTGGCTCTCACCGTCAGAGCTTTCTCCTCCATTTTTACCTTTAAGAAATCCATTTATCGAAAACAACGTTCCCTGAAACGGCACAGAGAATAGGACAGCCCAAAACAGAATCGAAACCCCGTAATCGGGACCACATTGAGTCGCCCGACCAATTTAGGTCCCATATTGGGTAAGATGTCCATAATAACCTGGATGTTCCCGTAATTGGGTCTGCATTGGGTTGCCCGGCCAATTCAGGTCTCATATTGGGTAAGAAGACCCGGATTGGATTCTTGAAATTGGATCCAATTGGCTCTTCGAACCCGTCATGTGAATTGGTCCTTCTCTTCCTGCTGACTCCCGTTATTGGAATTGAATGGAGCATTTCAGTATGCCCCGAATGACTGTAATGGGGTGACTGAACCTGGCCACTCAATATTTGTACAGGAGTTGGTCGATGCTCCCAATATTCGAGATAATTGAATATTAATAAAATTCCCCTTTCTTTTTATTTTCACTGTATACTCATGTTCTAACACGACAGCGCATATGCCCTTTGTCTGGAATTCAATACCTTTGCTTCAAATCTTATTACATATCTATTTTCTTGTTCATCATCTTGTCCAACTACCCAACCTATTCCAATTGGACTTGCATCAACTGTTAATACCACTGGCCTTCTACCTTCATAATTTACTTTCTTCAAAGTTGGAGATGAAGAAAGAAGTTCTTTCAATTTTTCCATAGCTTTCCACTGTTCTTCTTTCCATTGAAATTTTTTATTCTTTCTTAACAACTCATACAATGGATCTGCTATATGTGCAAAGTGAGGTATCCATATATGATAGAAAATACATGCTCCTAAAAATCTTTTCACTTCCGTTGTATTTGTACATTCTTTCATCTTTTTAATAATATCAATCTTTTCTATACTTGGCTTATGTCCATATGAACCATACATATGTCCTACCACCAAAATTTCTTTTACTCCAAACATTGATTTTGCCCCCAATAAGGTTAAATGAACTTCTTCCAATCTTTTCAAAATCTTCTCACAATCTTCAATATGATCTGCCACAAACTTCTTACATCCTTTTGAATCCAAAGTATTATCTTTTCTTTCTTCTTCACATCCCTTAATAGGTACATCATCCAAGAAAGGCATTATTATTCTTGGAATAAAATCTCTTAATACCTTATGCATTCCATTCATCATATGTGCTACAGAATTTGTAGCCCCTTGTGGTAATGTGCACATTCTAACTAATCCTAATAGTGTCTTCATAGTTGTCAAATCCCTACTTTATATTGCCAATTGAAATTGATCATAATCTGAATAAAGATCACCTATTGAGTAGATAGCTCTTTCAATAAATGTTTCTACAAATTCATCTACAATTGGACTTCAACCCATATTTTTAATAGTCACTTTATTTACGGATTGCATATCTTATATAAATCTCATCGTTCCATTTTTCTTTGGCACTGTAAACTATTGATTAGAATAAAGTGCCATAGATAGTTCCAAAATTCCTATTTTAATCTTTTCATTAAGTAAATCTACTAACTTAGATAAATATACTCTTGATACTGAAATTGGTCGCAAATTCCATGGTTCATGAGGAATAATAAAAATAACCATGGATGCTACAATACTTAGATCAACACACCCAATTCCATATGCCTCAAATGCAAAAGCCTTTCCATGACGTGAAAGCATATCTCTAAAATATTTTTCTTCACATTTTGTCAAAAATCCATCACATCCAACATTTAATCCATCTAATATAACATCCGTAAATTTATGCCCTAACTTCTTTGGATCTCTTAAATTTGGTTGTCTTGATGCTCCACTTATCTTTTCTTCACAATCAGATGGTAGTGGCAAAGCCACTGGTTTGACCTTTCTTGCTACTGATTTATACTTAGTTTCAATACATACCTCTTTGCAACTTAAATTTTC
This sequence comes from Physcomitrium patens, assembly GCF_059467195.1. Classification (NCBI taxonomy): domain Eukaryota; kingdom Viridiplantae; phylum Streptophyta; class Bryopsida; order Funariales; family Funariaceae; genus Physcomitrium; species Physcomitrium patens. The sequence continues at coordinate 1,741,319 of NC_143434.1, forward strand.
TATAAATCCTTGAATTTTATCATAAAATTCTTTAGAACATACATTAATAATTCTATTCTCTACTTGTAACCCACATTGTAATAGATAATTTAATTCTCCCATAGTATCTACAAAACCTACTTCTTCATATGCTCTTGAAATAAATTCATTTTCAACCAATTCTTCATTTTCTTTCAAGTTTCACTCAATATTTTTAATATAACATTTGTCCCTCCTTTTCATCTTATCAATAGTCTTAAAAGTCAATACACAATCTTCTGTCATCCCAATAAGTCCGGTAGATAATATTTCTTTTTCTAAATTAAGCAGAAGCTTTTTTTTCTCTAATCCATTACAACCCCGCCTTACAATGGTGTGCAGTAAAAATCCTCAAGGTCTTCAAATTTTTCATTTGATAATGGCTTCTCTTTCAACTTATCACGATTTCTCTCATGATTAATACAAATAGTTAAAAATTGAACTACTTTCATTCCATCTTGGCTTCTTATTCTTGCATAGGCTAAACCGTCATCCATTATTTTTGTTTCCATTCGTGTAGAAATAATATATGGTTGTCCCAATATTATAGGATATGTAGACATATCTTATACAAAGAAATTTTGTTCATGAATAACATCTCCTATTGTCACCTTGATATTTGGACATGCTCCATACAAATCTCCTTTTGAATTCTTTGTAGCTCTTATCATCCACCCATGTTCAGTATCAATAGGCCATTTTTCCTTGTTATATAATTCTTTTGACATCAAATTGATTTCAGAACCATGATCAATCAGTGCTACAACTAGTTCTTCTAAATTTTCCAATTTTATTAAAGTCTCTGTCATAGTCCTTGTCCAATGACTTCTAGAATAATGGCTAGAAACTTGAATGACATCTTTTTTTTTTGCAAATCTTACTCACAATGACATCTTCTCCAAAATTTTGTATTTCTTCTTCTTCATCATCATTTCTTTCTATTGCTCTTGTTCCTTGTCCATTTGATGTCATAGAGTCTCCTATAGATTGTCATTTTTTCTTTATTGTATCAAAAATAATTTCATAAAACTCACGCTTTGTAATTCCTAGAATTTCACCAATTGTGAATTCAACCTTTTCACTTATAATCTGCTCCTCTAATACCTTCTTCAAATCTGTAGCAGCTTCAATATCTGATTGTAATTTATAAGTAAGAGCCTTTGCTTTTTCTTTTTCAAGTTTCCTTCTTTTTGTAGAAATATTCTCTATTATCTCTTCATGAATAGGATTCTTTAGTTATCGTGCTTTTTCTCCCCTTGTAGTTCTTTTTGAGGGCCCTTCATTATTTTCATCTCTCCTTTGTTTTTCTTCTATTAATGCTTCATGCTGATTTCTTGCAATATGAGCATGTACAGATAATCTATCTACTAGATCATCCTACCTAGTAATTTATCGAATGTTATTACCAACACGTTTTAAATCATCTCTAATAAAAATTTTCTTTTCAACATAACTCATTGCACTTGTCCACAAAGAACTAGATTCTCCTGAAAACTCAAGATTTATATTTAAACATCTATTAGGATCTGCTTCCACCTAATATATTGATGCTTCGTTCCTTGAGATTGTATGCACTTTAAAAGTATCTCCAACAAATAACTTCATTCCTCCTTTACCAAAATTTGTTTTCAATTTTTCTCCACTTTCTTTTGAGTGTATCATACCATCTTTAAAAAAAAATAACTCTTTTACGTAATACCTCTGTAAAATCTTCATATTCCTTCCTTGAGTGATCAATATTATCACACCACATGCACCTATGTACTACACCCTCCATTGGCCCTGATCTTTGTTTTGTTGATATTCTTGATGATTGACCTTTCTCTTCAATATTTGCAAATTTTATTTACAAATCTCTCATCCCACATATGATTTCATCAATTTCTATTTCTAATTTTCTTTCATGTAGCTATTGAAGGTTGAATCAAAGTTGTCAGATGGGTACTAGATACCTTTATCTTAGATACTTGTAATGGACTTTGGTCACCCCTCATATCTTTTCTCCTTTCTCTTTTTGTCAACGACCTCTCAACCTCGTCGACCCTTTTTCAATTTGTTGTCAATCCTTCATCTTCTTCTTTATCTTCAAGTATGATTTCTAAGTTCTCTTGCAACTTTCCATCAGTTTCTTGAAGAAAAAGCTCCACCTTACTTGGATCCAATAATTATCTTTCTTTCTTTGATAAAGAAGAATATTACTTTTCAAACTCTTTTAATAATTTTGTTGCTAGAAGATCCTTCTCTGGCCTTTTAATCCATTCAAAAAGACTTTTTTGTAATCCTATCACTATCTTCCAAGAAAAACTCATCTTTCAATGCTTGAAAAAATTTCTCCCATGAACCTCTAAAATATTCTATAATGGTCTTTACTTGATTTCTTATCTCTCGTGCAGAGACTAATTCAAATAATTGAACCATCTCGCTTTTTGAAATACACTTCAATTCCATTTCCTTTACATAATATCTGAAATATTTCGTAATATCCTTTCCTTCAAATTGATCGATCTTGTCCACAACCGCTTATAATACTTTGTTAGCCATACTTTCTTTGCAATTTTTAACCTGTTGCTGTTGTTGTTGCATAAATAAGGCCAAATCTTCAAATATGCTTGTAGAATTAGGATCAAAATGCATATCTTGTCCTCCAATTGAAGCTCTTCTTCCAACTCCATTTGAAGCACCACTTCCAATTCTACTTGAAGCACCATCAAAAATTCCTCCTTCCATTCTCCTTGATTTTCTTCTCCAAAATTCAAAAAATAAACCAAATTCCTTCTACCTGTCAAGGACAAGAACTCGATGAAAAAGCAATTCAGTCAAGTGAGTCTTCATTCAAAGAAAGGTAACAAAATATGAATAAATAAGTATGTATATTGAAAGAGAAACTAGAATGGCTATTGCCAAAAGACAAGAAAACTAGAGATCCTTGAAACTAGCCTGGAAGCAAGAAAAGAGTTGACAAGAGGGAAGAATGCTTCACTCTTGTCTCTATATATACTATCTAACTAGGGGCTACATGGGCACATTCTATAGAACCACCAATATGTATTGACTTTGTAGGATACATGCCTTGACATACAAGGCAAGTTTTTCTACGTGGGAGCCACATAGTTAGCTTGGTCTTCAAGCTAACAACATGTGTGGCACATGGCCAACTTGTTGACCACGTTTTTAATCCAAAAAGTCAATTAAGGACACCTATGAAGTCAAAGCAGCATCTATGAAGCTTCTAGGAAGCTTTGATATCAAATACTATAGAATTAACTTATTTTTATCTACTTTTACTTACTTCTACCTATTTGTATATGTAATTATTGGCTTACATGAGTATGTCCGTGACATTATCCTCCCTTCTAGGGACGAGTTCCACGAGGAGTGGTCATCATATGTTGAGGAAATCTATGATGCGATGAATTATATTTGCCACATACTCTGATTTTTGTTCTCTTTGAAGATGATTGATAGGGCCTCTCAACCATGAGTAGTGTCCCATACCAGGGCGGGAAGACCACCCAGTTATTTGATCATTGTTGAGGCCTTCATAACTTCCTTCGAATAGAACATTTGGAACACCATTAGGAATTGTTCCTACCTCTAGCAAAATCACCAAACATTGGGAGTCCCTTCCCAAGTCGTGATACCAAACGCATTGTATCTCGCCATCTATTCAAAGAAGGACATGTCGTTCTTAAAGATCTTCATCTCAATTGCATCTTCTTGAAGGTTGTGATAATTATAATGTCTTGACTGGTAGGTCAGCAAATAAAGGCTCTTGAGTCAAATCCATTGGTTGTTGGTTCTCCATCTCTTGAGCATCACAACTATAAAGAAGCTACAAATAAGGATTGAAAGTAGAATGTTATCTTACCTAGATGTTGTTTCTTTTATAAAAAAGATTTTCATCTTGATTTTGATGGATGTCATCGATGAAAAGTCTCTACCACCTTTGCTACATTTGTAAGATTCTTTACTGGCTCTCATGTGCATTCACTAATATCATATCCGTGCCAATGGACAAGATATTCTTATTTATTTCAGCGCCACCTTGAATCTAAGACTTCTTCTACTTCAAACTCTTCATTATTGTCCACTTCTATAGGAGGAGGTGGAGCTTGTCATCTTTTTGGTATGTTCACTGTCTTATATGATTCAAAAAGAGATACGTAGAATACTGGATGGATTTTCATTGACTCTGGTAGATGTAAACAATATACAATTGGATTGATTTGTGCAGAAATAGAAAATGGTCCAAGCTTTTGATAGTCCAATTTATCATAAGGACGAGTGGTCTTGATATTGTGATGAAGTAGTCATACCTTATCACCCAAGTGGAATGGTGGTTGTTCCTTTTAATACACATCCGCATTGACCTTTTCTTGTTCTTCAGCCTCTTTTAATTATGCCTTCATCGTTGAATGTAGCTTTGACAAATGAATCACCAAATCTTTCCCAGTATGATTATCAACTTTTGAAAAGTCAAATGTATCAAGTCGTAGATGATAACCATAATTAGCAAAGAAAGGTGTTTGTTTTATAGAAGAATATACTGTATTATTGTACGCAAACTCTGCCAATAGCAAAAGAGCTGTCCAATCATCTAGTTGGTAGTTAATAGTACATCTTAAATATTATTCCAAAACTTGATTAACACGCTCCGTTTGTCCATCAATTTGAGGATGGAATGTCAAAGATAGTTTTATATCTACTTTAAGAATCTTGAAAAGAGTCCGCCAAAATCTTGATATAAATTGAGTTCCCCTATCTGATATAATATCCTTGGATAATCCATGATAGCGATAGATATTGTCAAGAAAGAGCTTAGCTATTTCTTCACTTGTGATAGATTTTGTACATGGTACAAAATGTGCCATCTTAGTAAAACGATCTACTATCACGAATATAGAGTCATAAGAACCTGAGATTGGAAGATCTGTGATGAAGTCCATAGAAACAGAAGACCATGGTTGTTCTGGAATGGGTAATGGTTGAAGAAGTCCAAAAGATCGATGATGAGGAGTTTTTGATCTTGAGCAAACATCACATGATTGTACAAAATCTTTGACTGCCTTTCACATTTGAGGCCACCAAAAATTCCTAGATATCAGCTTGAAAGTCTTATTGTATCCAAAATGTCCTGCTGTTGGAAAGTCATGACGAGCTTGAAGAATACGTAAACGTGCTTCTCCTTCTGGAACATATAGGCGTCCTTTGAAATAAAGTAGGTTGTTCTTGAATTCGAATTTAGAGGGATCATGAGATTTAGAAGAATTATTCTTGATATCATGAACAAGAGGGTCTGAAGACATACTTAACTAGATTCGCTTGAGAAAAGTTAAATCAACAGTCAATGTTGATTTTATTGCTTCAAGATGAAATTACTCTGGCTTCAAGAGAACCATTCTTTGTTACTCAAAAGCTGCATCTCCTTCTTTTGGTACAAGATAAGAATGTCTAGACAAGGCATCGAACAAACCTTGTTGTTTTTCTAGCTGATAAGTAATGATGAACTCGAATCTTGATAAAGACATGCTTCAACGAGCTTGACATTGATTTAATATGCATGCTGACATGAAATACTCAAGGTTCTTGTAATCCATATATATAGTGACTAGACTGGAAGCACCTTTTAGTTAATGACACCATTCTTGAAAAGTATCCACAATTATAAGTTCTTTGTCATAGATCTCATAATTGATTTCTGCTGTTGAGAATTTTCTTGAATGAAAGGTTACTGGATGAATTTTGTCATCTGTTTTCATTTGTGACAAAACCGCACCTAGAGCAAAGTCTGATGTATTTGTTTCCATAAAGAACGCTTTGAAAAAATCAACATGACTCAAGATTGGTGTAGAAACAAATGTTGTCTTCAAAGATTCAAAAGCAACTTTCACTTCTTGATTTCATTGGAATTTGTCTTTTTAAGTCAAACATGTAAGTGGAGCTACAACTTCAGAGAAGTCTTTAATAAAGATCCGATAGTAGTTGGCAAATCCCAAAAAGTATTGGACATCTCTTACCATTTTTGAGATCTTCCAATCTATAATAGTTTGAACTTTCTTAAGATCTATCATAAGTCCATCATTTGAAATGATGTAACCTAAGAAATCGACTTGAGTAGTATAGAATATACACTTTTCTATCTTGGCATAGAGTCTTGCATCTTTTAATTTTTGTAACACATGACGAACATGAAGTTCATATTCTTCTGGATTCTTAGAATAGATCAAGATGTTGTCTAGATAACAGACCACAAAATCATCCAAAAACTCTTGAAAAATAGCATTCATTAGATGTTGAAAAGCTGTTGGTGCATTTATAAGTCCAAAAGACATGACGTTGTATTCAAAATGTCCATACCCAGTTCGAAACGTAGTCTTCTATTCATCTCCTTCTTTGATGCATACTAGATTGTATGCTCTCCAGAGATCTATTTTTGTATAGATCTTAGCTTGATTCAGCTAATCAAGAAGTCTAGATATTAAAGATAGTGGATACCTGTTCTTGATGGTAATCTTGTTGAGTCCTCAATAATCAACTTACATCCACAATGATCCATCTTTTTTCTTCACAAATAGAATTGGAGCTCCTACCGGAGAATTTAGAATGGCGTACGAAATTCTTGGCTAGATTTTTTTCAATATAATCCTTGAATTCATTCAACTCATTTTGTGATAAACTGTAAATAAGTCCGAATGGCGGTTGTACTCCTTCTTGAAGGTCAATTGAGCAATCATAGGAACGATGTTTCGGGAGTGTATCTGCATTCTTTTTTTCAAATATATCTTGAAATTCTTGATATTGGCTTGGAATGCCACTTGAAGTCTTTCCACCAATAGAAACAAGTGTGGCATAAATAATATATGGTGATTCTTTCAGAGTAGCATGCAAGAAAGCTTTTGCACCTATAAACACGAGTTTAATTGAATTGGACTTATGACTATCTACTTGATTAACTATACTATTAGTTATACTTTTAGAGAAAATAAGAGTTCAGGAAATCCAATCTATTTGAAGATTATATTTTTCTAACCACAATAACTCTAAAATGATTGGATTAGAGAGAGATCTAATGATATTAAATACTACAAAGCTATTATGACTATTGATTATTACTTCTATAGGAAGGATTTTGTGAGTAATATCTCCAGAAGATAATGGACGACCATCTATAACTTCTACATGAACATGTTTAGTTTTCTTTACTAAAGATATGCTATGTCTTTTAGTAAATTCTTCATCTAAGAAACACGTTGAGGCTCCTAAATCTAGTAAGGCAAAGGCTTTGTAATATTTAGGTCCTAAAATAATATTTAATGTAAAATAAGGAGAGGGCTCTGAGGAGAGAATATGACCTTTACTAGATGTTGTGCAAGGTTCCAGCCGCACTGTCCCTATTGTAACTGGACAAACTCATTTTCTGACATATTGTCTTTTGTCACAGCCATACTCCTCATTTTGTGGTTGCGTCATTTCTTTGGACAATGTTGAGCAGTTTGTTTTGATTTTCCACAATATAAACATAATCCTTCTTGACGACGATGAAACTTTTCTTGCTCAATAAGAGGTTTGAAATGTACTGCATCAATTTGTATATCTTCTACTTCCGAATGTATGTGTTGAAGAGGTATTGGTGTTGCCATTGAATTGTAGTAACATTGAGGTCCACTTATACGGTTCTTGGATCAAAATTCAAAAAAGTGATTGTCGCACTTTGCAGCAAAGTCAATTGCTTGACTCAATGTTTGAGAATCAGGTAAGTTGAGCATTAATTTTTTTACCTCATATTGTAATCCATAGAAAAATTGGCTAATAAGTATAGCATCATCCCACTTGATATCAGTTACAAGTTGTTGAAATTGTGAAGCATACAACGTTACTAATCGATTACCTTGTCGTAAAATATGAATATTGTTGGTTGCAACACGAATTGCATCATGTTCTCCATACATGGATCAAAACTCTGCCAAAAAAGCCTCTAGATTATCCAATATTGGATCTTGTTGTTCAAAAAAAGTTGAAAATCACGATAGTGTTGAACCTAAAAGAAGCGTACCAATGAATCTAACTTGTGATCTTGGAGTTGGATAGCTTTAGGATTGAAATTCAATCACAAGTTACACTTGATTGATAAATCCTCGAAACTTAGATTTGGTGCCATCAAACTTCTCGGATAGGACAATTCTTGGTTCTCTAACACTGGAAGGGCGTTCCACCATAGGAGAAAGGACATTATTTGGTATAGATGTTGAAGTAGATCAAACCATTTCTATATCTTCACTTCCTACTAATCTTGTTGCTCTTTGTGGTGGTAAATTGAGTTGATGCATCACAAGCATTAACTCCCTCAATTGTTCTTGCATTTGTGCCATTGCACTCTTCATTTCAAGAACTTCTGCCATGATAACACTTAGAAAAGAGAAGATGTCTAATATCGCTCAAGACAAATAAAAGAGAGGATTTGAGAACAAAGAAAATACTAACGACAATATCAGTTTAGAAGAGGGTAATCTGTAACTTCTAATATGCTTATATCTTATCAAGAAAAAAGGATAATCTACTCTTAATCAAGATTAGACAAAGCTCTAATATTGTAGGTGTACTCTTCTCAATCTGTTAAGGACAAGAACTCGATGAGAAAGCTATTCAGACAAGTGAGCCTTCACTCAAAGAAAGATAACAAAATATAAATAAAAATGTATGTATATTGAAAGAAAAACTAAAATGGCTATTGCCAAAAGACAAGAAAATTAGAGACCCTTGAAACTAGATTGGAAGCAAGAAAGGAGTTGACAAGAGTGAACAAGGCTTCACTCTTGTCTCTATAAATACTATCTAACTAGGAGCTACATGGCCACGTTCTATAGGACCTCCAATATATGTTGACTTTGTAGGACACATGCCTTGACTTATAAGACAAGTTTTTTTACATTTGAGCCACATAGTTAGCTTGGTCTTCAAGCTAACAACATGTGTGGCACATGGCCAACTTGTTGACTACGTTTCTAATCCAAAAAGTCAATTAAGGACACCTATGAAGTCAAAGCAGTATCTATGAAGCTTTTAGGAAGCTCTTATATCAAATACTATAGAATTAACTTATTTTTACCTACTTTTACTTACTTCTACTTATTTATATATGTAATTACTGACTTACATGAGTATGTCCATGACACCACCTCCAGTGTTTTATGTCGGGTTCACAAAATATGTCGTAATACGTGAAGTCTTGTTTGAGAATGCTCCGGGCACCTTGTTGTGGAAGGAAGAATGGAAATTATAATAACAAAATCATAATTCTAATAGAATACTAACAATGTTCTAATTAGACTATAATAGTAAGCAAGCTTAATTAAATTCAAAAAAAACCTCAAAGAAATTTCAAACAAACAATAAGAATTCTTAAAGAAATATTAGAAGGATCACAAATATCATTCAAATACATCTCAATTCAATCTTAATTTAATTCTAGTTAAAATCCTATTGAACTTCATTCAAACTTTAAGCCAAATTTAATTGAATCTTAAATCCTAATAAAATCCTAAATCCTAAATCAAACCCTAATCAAATCTTAATATAAATCCTAAATCAAATCCTAACCAATCTCTGATCCAAACACTAAACCCTAACCAAATCCTAGACCCTAAATCAAATTCTAACTAAATCCTAAACCAAATCCTAACCAAATCCTAAAACCTAAATAAACTCCAACCAAATCATAAACCAAACCCTAAATCCTAAATAAAACTCTAATCCAAATCCTAAATCCTAAACCAAATCCTAGTAATTCCTATAACAAATTTAAACCTCAATAACTAATGAATAAATCATTGATCTTAACTCAAATTTTTCACACTTCTAAACAAATAAGTAAAAAATAATTACAAAAAAATTAAAAAGCATCGGAGTTATTCAATTTATGATAACCTCAAAAATGTACTCAGGTATTGGCTGGCCTCCTTCTCCAATCTTGATGTCAATCTTTCAGAGCCAATATCTCTCTTTTGTACTGTTCGATTGATCTCAAAATTCTCATACACATAGAAAAACAAGTCTATATCCTCTCATGTAAGTTTCACTCCAATCCAACTAGCAGATTGCAAGAAATCTCAAAAATCTCTACTAGATCTAAAATTCTACTTTTTGAGACCTTGACCCACTTAAACCTCAATATCCATTTGTGGATAATTATCCATTGACACATTTTTTGGTTGTATTTGTTGGCTTTCTAAACTTTGAATCATCATGGCCCCCACTATTAATAATTGGTCATAATTACATTCTTCCCATACCTTTGCTCGTGCCAACGATGCCTCTACCGTAGCAGGTCGAGCCTCTTTTACAAACATTTTCAATTTTGGTGGATGCAAACCATTGATTAATATCAACAATATAAACGCCTCTGGCATTTGATTATTTGACCATTTACGAAGTATATCCGCAACCCGGCCATAATAGAACTCTATTGATTCTCCTACAAACATCCTACTATTCATAAAACTTTCTCGAAGCCAATCTTCAAATCTAATTGGTCTAAAATGGATTAGGAAGGCATTCCTCAAGGCCTCTCAATTGGAAAATCTATCCACTAATTGTCGATTATACCATTCAAAAGTTATATCTTTTAAGTTGTTAATAACCATCTCAATCAAATGTCTTCAGTTCTATCATTATTAGCCACGCAGGCTACCAAGAATTGAGATATATGATGATCGGAATCAGAGCCCGTTCAACCACTAAAAGTAGGTAATGGTGCCACACTTATAGTTCGGTCTCCTATTGCTCCTATTTGTATCGCAATTGGTACTTCTTGCACTTCCGTGACCATTGGTGTTATCATTGGTCTCTTTACTATTTGAATTTGAATTTTTCTTCCTTTGATTTTACTTGGATGTACAATTTCTTTTTTTCATTCCCGTAAGAGATTTCTTATGCGTAATTGCTCTTGTCTTTCTTTTGCTTAGGGATTAATTCTTTGATAATCCTCCCCTTGATGATTATCACTCATAATCTTTCATTCTTCTTTATAAAATCAATACTACCTTGAATTATAACTCACATATTTGTAACCCTAAAACTGGTTCTTCTCACATTTTCTTTCAACATATAATTCCATCTCCCATACAATCAATTTCTAACATTTCATATTGTTATCATTTCCTCGGCAGCGGCGCCAAAATATTGTTCTCATTGTGTTCAAGCTTCAATATACCAAAGCAATTGAACTAATAGAGATGGATACGAATATGAAAAAAGATTGATTATATGAATTCGATCTATTAGTGTCACAATTGACTATACTCTAGCTATCTAAAATCAATTATCAAACTATAAAATACCAAGGCTTATTACTTCTATCTTAATTCAACTTATAATCTATTCTACGACTATCAATTCAACAATACTTCCATATTCTTATCAGTTCATCTCCTATTTACTTTCTTTGTGGTTTATATATATTCAATTATTGATCTCTAGCTTATTTATTATATTTAGTTTCTCAATTCATCACACAGAATTCAATATCTTCACTTAATACAACACAATTCAATAATCTCAATTCTGAAGGTCACAGATTTTCTCCAAAATGGTCAGTCCAAAGTCAAATTCCACAATATTCTAATCACAGTTTCAACAATACTTCTCTCAATCACAATTCTTCATAAGCAAATAATAAAAGTAAAGAAAATAAAGAGGTAGCACCAAGCTTACCTCGGCTTACGACTCTCACAATTTGGCTCCGATCTCCAACTTGAATAGTATTGAGAAGTTATATAAGACTATGCTATATTTTTTATGCCCATAATTCAAATAATATAAGAAGAGATGAAGTTTGAATAAGAAAAAGAATGCCAAAATATATTTAATAATTTAAAAGAAAAATTAATACTTTTCTAATCTTAAGACCACCAAATTGGTCATTATCTTCGATGCGCTTTGTGATGCTTTATTGGTTGTAGTAAGAAGCATCTTATATCAAACAATTAGAGAGAAAGACAAAGACTATTCCATAGCCTTTGCAAGTAGATAATTGAATCTTGTAGAAAGAAATTACACTACCTTAGAATGAAAATGCCTTGCAATGGTTTTTTCCATCAAAAAGTTTACATACTATCTTCTCATAAACTCGGTAGTATTTTTTGTAGACCACATGTCAATCAAATACCTTGTTAATAATGCAGATTTGAGTAGTAGACTTGTAAAGTGGGTACTTCTATTAGTTGAATTTGGTTATACAATAGAATTCAAGCTTGAGAAAATATACAAGTAACTAGATTATTTATCTAGGTTATCAAAACAAATTGATGGAGTTTCAATTGACAATACTTTAATAGATGAAAGCTACTTAATATGAATTAATTACCAAGTTTTTACCAATCCAAGCTCTTCATTCTTATCTTTTTAAAATAGAACATAGGAAGGTAAAAATCAATAGTAGATACTTTGCTATAATTAGGAGTAAATTATATAGACGTAGAGTCGATAAGATATTAAAAAAGTATGTGATAGATAAAGAAATTCCTACCATTCTATTGGCATGTCATGATAGTGCATGTGGGGGGGCATTTTTTTAGAACCTTAATTAGCCAAAAAATTCTTAAAATTGGCTATTATTGGCTCATATTATTTCAAGATATCCATAGATATATAAAAATATGTGACACATACCAATGATATATTAGGAATGACTTAAGGATGAATCTTTCAATCCATATATCTTTACTTTTAGTTCTATTTGAAAAATAGGTAATTGATTATATTGTGGAGATTCACCTAAATTCTACTATTGGTATGAAATACATAATGGTAGCTACCGAGTACTTGACTAAGTGCATTGAGGCAAAGGTAGTCAAAGGAAATGATGCAAAACAAGTAGTCAAGTTTCTCTATGAATAAATCATCACTAAGTTTGGATGTCCAAAAATCCTACTTAGTGGTAGAAGCAAGCATTTCTTAAATGAGATGATTGAAGACTTGACCTCTCGATTCAAAATTGACCATAGAAAAACTACTTCTTATCACCCTCAAATAAATGGGCATATAGAAAGGATTAATCAAATTCTAATCAATATCCTTAGAAAAATGGTCACAACATCTAAAAGAACTTCATGCACCCTTATGGGCTTATAGAACAACATTTAAAGTAACAATCCAAGCAACTCTATTTTTCTTAGTTTATGAAATAGAAGCCATTTCATCAATTGAATTTGAAATTTCTTCTGTTCATATTACTTTGACAAAACAATTGTCAATTAAACAATCTTTAATTGATAGACTTGAATAGTTAGAAGATCTTAATGAGGCCAAAAGATGAAGTGCTCAATATATAGAGGCAATTCAAAGAAGAAAAAAATTTGCATTTGATAAATGACACAAGGTTAGAATAGAATAGAATAAAATAAAAAACATAGTTATAGATATTGATAGTTTATCTCCAAGGATAAGTCAAGATATATTGGTATAGACTTGAGATGGAATAATATAGTTTTAAGATAAAGAGACATAGATTGAGGTGGAGTAACATGGGTTTGTATTGGCTTTTGGATCATTTTTTATTTTTTTTTGGAGTTCTCTCTCTTTAGATATAATCAATCATTTTTTGGTGGATTTTTTTCTGGTATTTATAGTATTTTATTTAAAGATTCTAAAAATTGATTCGTCACTTTGTTAACTTTTTAAAAAGCTTTCACTTCCTCCAAGAAGAGCTGTTTTGAAGTTAGAGTGTATTTTAGAATAAAGAAAGAACTAATTTCTCTTCAAGGTTTTTTTTAGGATTTATTTTAATAGTTTTTTTAAAAAAATATATATATTTTTTTTGGAGATTTTGAAGAGAGGTTCTTCTCTTTTTTATTTTTTCAAAAAGCTTTCAATCACACAAAAAAGAATGAGTATGAAGATGGAGTAAATTTTTAAATAAAAAAGAATCAACTGCCTCATGTTAATATGATTATTAGCATTGATTGTTCATAAAAAATATTATGGAGAAATTAAAGATGTAAAATTTGATGTATTTATATATATATATATATATATATATATATATGGACTAAATAGCTCTTCAAAGAATCATTACATGCTCAAATCTAATCAAGTATGGAGCTATGGCACCTAATTGAATAAAAAATAAATGAAAATTCTTACATACTATTAAGAATATGAAATAATAGAGTTCATTTGAATAAAAGGTATTATTTGACTCAAATAGAGGAGGTGGTGATAACCTTCTAGAGGAATTTTAAAAGGCTATGTAGATGATTATGAATCAACATGTTGCTAATACAAATGAGTAAGGAACCAGTACAGTATTGAAAAATATTATTGGTGAAGTAGGAAGATTTAATGGAAAGAATATAATTAGGTTTTAAGAATCTATTCTTTTAAAATAAAAATCTATCAAGTTCCAAAAGATAATATAATTGATACCTTTGATCTAGCTATTTTCTTGAAAATCAAAAAAACTATGAAATGACTACGTAAGAGCATTCTTATGAATACATGGTTAGATTTTAAAAAAGATTGTAAGATAAATATTTTAATGAAGATACTAAAAGGATGTCCAAGAGAGGATTTTTTGATTAGATGGAGTAACAACTACGTAAACATATGAGACTAAACAAATTACTAAAAAAAATTGAGAAGAAATTTAAAAAACTTTTATTATCTGAAAAATGTCTTCTAAAAATGAAGAAATAAGAGCTGTTATTGCAAGCTATAGATGAGGTGTAAGAAGATAAATTTATTCTCTTTCTTAAAGATGAGACAACAAAAGGTAATATTATTGCCAATTGGAAAAAGTTGGAAGAAGAAGTGAGTCTCATTGCCAAACAACAATGCTTAAAGGCTAAAAGATTAAGAGCAAGAATAGAAAAAATATCAATCATAGCTATAAATGCTCTTGTAACTACTTTTCTTGCTTCTATTTTATCAAGCTCTTGAAAAGATAAGACTATAGAAGAAGATAATGTCAAGAAATTGATAAAAAAACATGATCAAATTGAAGGTAGAATTGAATGCTTTAAAGAAGAATACAAAGTCAAGCACTTCATGATTGTTTGAAGGATCAAAGGAATTTGTGATGAGATATATTTGATGTGATGATTCAAATTACAAACATGGTGACTATAGATCATATGAAGATGCCATGAAGAGTGGTATTATTACCTTTAAAAAAGAAAAAAAATTAGAAATGCTACAATAAATGAGCTTTTAGAGACTAATTTTGAAAAAGATGGCTTAAAAAAAATTAATGATAGATAGATTAGAAAGAAACAACTCTTCACTCAATAAAGAAGTAGAGAATTTTACTATTGATGCTGAATAGAACAAGATGGAAACTTTTATACATATATCTAAAAAAATAATGATAAAAGGAACATAAGTTATTAGAAGATTAATTAGATGGAATAATCCAATTGATGCAATCTTCATTAAGATCTATTTGATAAGTGAGGATGGTAAGAAGGAATCCTATGATGTATCAATAGATTCTAAGAAGGGCAAAACTAATGAGAAAGAAAAGGTAGAAGAGTCAGTTAACAAGAAAAAGGCCCTAAGTAGTAGAAAGGTTATTTTAGAAGATGGATTAGTAAGTAATACAAGACAAGAAGCATGGCCTTTTGCTTCATATTTAGGAGCTTATGTTTTATTTTTAAAAGAGTAATAGAAGGAAAAAATGAACAACATCAAGGACAAAATGAAAGAAGAGATTATCAATGAAAAGAATAAGCACCAGCATATAAAGTCCAATTTGATATTGAATTCATAATTGACATGAAGGGCCTTTTAAAAGAGAGGATTTTGGATGCTATGATTGAATTTATTTTGAGAGAAGCTCTTAATATTGCTGAGAAAGATTTTTATGAGCTCATTATTAATGTGATCAAGAGAAAGAAGCAAATGATAGCTGAAATAATGATGGCAAGGATATTAGATACTTTAATGACTAAAGAAGAAAAAAAAGAGATTAGAGAAGTGTTTGCCTTCATATGTGATAATGTGGATAATGATGACCAAAGTAAAAAAAAAGAATTTATTTTTGATAAGATTCAAAATATAAAAATTGAAGTTATAGAAAAAGTTTTGTATGATGAGATGGAAAATAAAGTAGTGCAAATACTTTTATGTGATGGAGTAGCCAATATCAAGATAGGAGCAAACGTTAGTAATAATAATAAAAAAAAAAGATTGCAATGGAGGCTAAAGTGTCATAATGTAAAATTGATAAGCTATAGAGGAGTGATAGTTAAGCTTTGGCAACTTATTCTTATCTATTGTCAACAAGAATTATTGCAAAGATACATATAAAGATTGGAGGCCTTAAAGAGCCAATCTTAGCATTAGTGGATTATAATTTTGAGATTAATATCTTATTTAAAAAGATTTATAGAAAAAGCAAATGGCCAATTGATATTGATCATAGATAGATATTAAGAGTTGAAAATAATGAAAAATATAACCTTCATTAAAGATGTCTAATAATAGATATTAAAATTGGTGATGTAGAAGTGGATCATTTTTTTTTGTAGAAAATCAAAGAAGCTATTCAATTATTTTGAGATAGCTATATATGACTACAATAAGAATGGAAACTAAAGTATTATATAATGATTCATATTATATTAGGATGCATAGCCATGATGGTAAGAGCTAAATGTATTTTTTTATAGTAAGGCCAAATTATGAGAGGCATAGAAATCAACTAATAGAAGATGGATTTGTGAATTTTGAAAAGATTAAGGATTTAAATTCTAAGTATAGAAGATCAATTAAAAGTATTAAAAGAAAATTTTAAAAAATTAGTATAATTTTGAATAATAAATTTATTTTTGGAGATGTTAAAGAAGAAGGATTTTCAAATGATGTTTTATAAGTTTTGAAAACTTTGTAAAGAAAAGTTAGTACATCTAGTAATATAATAGTGGAGATTCATTCAAAAGATTTATATGAAGAGATATTAAAGATAACTGTTGAAGAAAGATTGGTTGAAAGTTATGGCTTGAAAATTGAAAGAATTATAAATACTAAGTATAAGATCATAACAAAGAAGATAAAACTAATGGCAACACAACTACTACCAGAATCCAAAGATCATATCAAGAAGGCTAAAGAAGAGCCTCGATTGAAGGAGACAAGAAGTATTGGGCTCAATTTTTCAAAAGAAACATTGGCTAAGCTAAAGATTAGAGGAAGTGAATTCTTAAAAGAACTTAAGAAGAAAGATTTCAAGAAATATTCTCTAAGCATGGTAAGATTTTTACTTCTTCATTGGATGAGATTAGATGTGTTAATCTAAAATTTGTTGTACTAATGGTCATTTTTACTTTTTTACATGTGTCTTGAGATTTGAAGCTAATTCTTATGCCAAAAATCTTGCTATCTAAATTGATAAATCTATTGAAAGAAAAGATATAGATGAAAATACTTGAACTATCTATGGCTCTATATTCTAACTTATGATTCACAATGCCAAATAAATTTGAAACTTTGAGGTTCATTTAAGACATGTAATCAACCAACAAGCTAACAATTAAAAATAAAGGATCAGGACTAATTGTAGATGATATTACTGAGTCTTTTATAAGACATGTCATCTATTCTATTGGAGATCTTTATTTGGTTATGATTAATTTCAACTTACATCAAAGAATAGAGATTTGATAATTATGGAGATTCCATTATGACTTATGAAGATGTGTACTTTACTTAAAGGTGCTATAAATTCAATAGCTCATATATAAAGTACTACAAATAAAATATTTAGAAATTTTGTGTTTAAAAATATTATTCTTTTTGAGGATGATATACCTATCAAAGACAACAAAAAAGAAGTCAAAGATGCAATATTTGATACTAATGGATGTAAAATATTTGTATAAGATTACATTGACTATGTAGAAAAGATTTTGAAGAGACTTGAAGAAGTAAATTTAATATTGTCGATTGATAAGTTTAAGTTTGAAATATGTAAGATTATAGTAGTTGGATACTTATTTAGAAAGCATGGTAGAAAACCTAACCTTAAGAAGGTTGATACTATTGCTAATATAGAGGCATATAGTAGCATCATTGAAATAGGTAGATTTTTGGGAGCTTGTACTTCTATCTAATTTGTGTTCTTCACTTTATTTATATAACTAAGCTATTATATAATTTATTTTTTTAAAAAAAAAAGTTTAGATGGAATTAAGAGCAAGAGTTAGCCAAAGAAGGTCTAAAAGAGATTTTGAAGTAACTACTATTCTTAAAGCAAGTTGACTATAATTGGAGCAGATCAATTGTTGTTGCTATTGACACAAGCCCAATTACTATTGATTGAACTATTGGTGAAGATGATATAGGATAGAAGAAGTTTGCCATCAT
The DNA here is from genome assembly GCF_059467195.1 of Physcomitrium patens. Taxonomy (NCBI): domain Eukaryota; kingdom Viridiplantae; phylum Streptophyta; class Bryopsida; order Funariales; family Funariaceae; genus Physcomitrium; species Physcomitrium patens. The sequence goes on from NC_143434.1 coordinate 1,759,694, forward strand.
TTTTTTTTTTTTTTAAATAAATAGACAAAAAAATATATTCACAATTAAAAGAAGAGCTTTTGGAAGCACTTGTAGCTATAAAGATAAATAAAATTACTTAATTGGAGCCAATGTAGTATTGAAAATTGATTATTTTCCATTGTTAGATATAATTATTAATAATTCTATTTTTGATATTATCATGCTAAGATAAATAACTTATATTAGATCACTCAATCTTATATTGATATATGTTTTTAACAAGACAAATATTATGATAGATATGCTATCTAAAGCCAAATATATTTGTGAAGAAGAAATGGAGGCATAAGAAATTAGTGAAGATAATAAAGATAAGGACTATAGCTATATGCTAGCTACTAATAAAATAGACATAGGTAATAAAGATCATTATTTCAAAGAAGATCTTTATGGAAATAAGTTAAAAGACATTGGCATCTATTTGAATATAATAAAAAAAATAAAAAAGCTGGTTAGATAAGGCTTTTAAAGATATTAAACACTAATCCTATGGCTATATTTTGAGAGATAATTTCTTGTAAAAGAAGCCAAAGAGGAAAGATAGAGTATTATTGAGAGTAGTGGATGATGTAAAGATAAAGAATCAAGTTTTCAAAGAATTTTATAATACACGTTGGACAACCTACAAAAGAATTTAGACTACCTATCATAAATCAAATAATGATATTAGTGGAAGAATCTCTACAAAGATATAGAGGATTTTGTGAATTTATCAATTGAATGCTAATTCTAATCTAAATTCAAATTTAGAAATAAATTGTATCTTACTTATTTACTTGCTATGCATTTTCAATAGATGATTAATTTGGTGGCTATTCTATTGAGATTATAGAATATAAAGTATTTTATTTTGGCAAAAAATAGTTCTCAAATTATATTGAATGCATAACTTTGAGGACCAAGATCATAGATAAAATATATAGATTTATTTTAAAGGATATCTTTAGTAGATATGATAGCATTGGAAAGATGAAAGCTAATCAAAGAGAATTGAATGTAGTAGAAGTGAGAGATTTTTTTCAAAGATATAGTATAAAATTAAAACTAATAATTATTTATAATTTTAAAAATAATGACAAGAATGAAAGAAGACATCTTCCTATCATAAATGCTCTTATTAAGGCTTATAGTAGTAAATCAAAGTAATAGCTAAGACTCTATCATTTGCTTTATAGGTAGATAGAATCATTTATAGAAATGTTATTAATTATATGTCTATTGAATTGATATTGGATCAAAAGCTAATTATGACTATAGAAGCTTTTGTACTTATTTAGATATTATTGAATTGAGATGATGGGATGACAACAAAAAGATTATTAGAGCTCTAGATTCAATAATTTAAAAAATTGCTTAAAGATCAAGAGATTGCATTGAAAAAACTAAAAGCTGTCAAGTTGAATAATAAATAAAAGTTTGATAAAATTTACAATTTGAAAATTCAAATCAATTGAGTTTAAGATTTGGTATTAATATTTAATAATAGTTTGGAGCATCAACATAGCTTTTAATTAGATATTATATATAGGGACAAGATTGAAGTCTTCTTTACTCTTTTCAATTCTTTTCTTGCTTCTAATTTAGTTTTAAGAGTCTATAGTTTTTTAATCTTTGACAATAGCCATTCAAATTTTTTTAAATATATATAGTTTTTCTTTTCATCTTTCTTTGATATATGTCTCAGTTTTTTATTTATATTCTTTAAATTCTTACTATTAATCAAAAGGTAAAAACATTTGATGATTTAAAACTATTATTAAGAATTAACAATCTTAAAATCATGAAATACTTAAATAAAAGATATTTTGGTAATATTTATAAATTAAAATAAATAAAACGTTTGTTTCCAACTGAAATGATTTATTTTGAATTTAATTTAAATGTTTATCAAAGAAGTGAGCATTCTATGAATTTAAGCCATTTCAACATGATAACATAATAGATTGCAATGAAAAGTACTGCTAATGAAAGTACTAATTTTTTTGTAATAAAAGAAAAAAAGATGATTTTTTTATAAGAATGGAATTGATGCAATTAAATTTGAATAATATATTAGAAGCAGAAAAAAAAAGAATCTTATATTTTTCTTAATAAAATTATGCATCAAATTATAAAAGAAATGTGTTACTTGCATGCCATGCACATTGCATAGTATAATCTAAAACCTGACAATGTTTTGATTAACATTATAGAAACAAAAATCATAAATAAGATTTTTCAATATACAACTTTAAAAATCATTGATTATAAAATTTATGAAATTGAAGTTAGATGAAATCTATAAAAAAATAGAATAATTTTATCTATGGTAGTCTTAAATATAAGGCTCTAAAAATATTACAAAATAAATTTCAAGTAATACAAATATATATTTTTTAGACTAATGTTTATTCAATTGTAATGAATATATATATTTTTTTAAATTAATTTTAATGAATAACTAATATATCCTAATATTGTTTTAGAAAAAGATCTATCTTATAATAATTTAAAGAAAGAAGAGATATTAAAAAATAAATAAATAAATAAAAGACAAAATTTACTCTCAAATTCTAATAACTTGATCAAGCTTATGCAAGAGAATTAAAAATAGAATTAATTAAATTATAAATTTTTTATATATATTTTTGAAAAATTTAATGCATTCAAAAAATTATTTTATTAGTTTTTTGAAATTAATAAAAAAATAAAATATTTATACAAAAATTCTTAGTAAATATGTATTAAACTAATTGAACTAATTAGATATTATATTTGTACACATTTTTCTATTCTAAAATAATTTTTAGATTTGATTATAAATAAAATTTATTAAAATAATATTAAACTATAACATATGTATAATTTTAATTTTTTTTATAATTTATAGTCAAATTTATATTTTTAAATTACTTTTCTATAAAATAAGTATTTTTCAAATGATTTTGATCTTCAAGTAATTTCGTTTTTCAAGTGATATAAGAATTTTGATTTTGATTAAGAAAGATTTTTTTAAAAAACTAGAAAATCACTCAAAGATAATATAATATTAAACTAGAATAGCTATTGCCAAAGAGTAGAAGATTAAAAAGTCTCAAAACAAGACTAAGAACTAAAAAGATATTGACAAAAATAAACAAGGCTTCACTCTTGCCTCTATATATACTATCTAATTAAGAACTAAGTAGCAACATTCTATAAGACCTCCAATATATGTCCAATTTCCAAGACACATGGCTTAACTTATAAGCCAAGTTTCCTATATGTGTGCCACATTGTTAGCTTATATCACAAGCTATCCACACATATGACACATGGCTAATTTGTTGGCCAAGTTTCAAGCCTATCAAATAACTATAAACATGTATAAAGTCAAATATGCATCTATAAAGCTTCTAAGAAGCTTTGTTATAAGATAATATCAAATCTACCTATATTTACTTTATACCTAGTATTTTTTATTTAGATAAATATATATATGTTTGTAACAACAATAACAAAAGTTTTATTAAATAATATAAAGAGCATAAAAGATATGTTATGCTTTGCTGAATGCATTTAAAGTTGTGATGATAGCTGTACAACTTCTTGCAATATTTTAGAATAATTCAAAGTTGAATCAAATCTATGAGATTTAAAAGTTTTAAAAATATTAAAATTATTATTGATTATAGGCAAAACCATCTTAAATTTTGACAATATAAAGAACTAAAGTCAAATTGAAGATGTTGTATATAAAAATGATATTTTTTCTACTAATGATAGTACATTAGTTACAAAAAATTAAGATATAAAAGCTAAAAATAATTTTAGTAAAGAAGGTTTTAAGATTAATAATCAAGAATTAGAAAAAAAACAAAAAAATAAATAAAAACAAAAACAAAGCAAGATTCCTATATGTACATTGTATAGCCAAAGTAGATAAATAAAAAAGAAAAAATAAAGTAGATCAATAAAAATAATATTGTACGCATCTTTAGATGAAAGTAAAGAGTAGAATCTAACAAAATTACCTAAACAAACTATAGATTGATATTTGGAGAGGCCTAATTGTGAACCAAAGTTGAAACAAGACCCCAAGGTATAAAATTGCACATCCATAGAAATTGTAGGATTTTTTGGTTGATTATAGAGCAAACTTAAAGAGCAAACTACATAAGATTTATTTGAGCATTAGTTTTGAGTGATTAAGTGGATATTGACTTTGTGAGGGTTTACAAAGTCAAGGTTGTTTTTTGTAATTTCAAATTTGGAGAGGAAAATATATATACATATATATATATATATATATACAAAAAAAATTGTGAATATTATAGCACATTGAGTATAAAATAGACATAAAATTATTCTAAATATATTTTTGATTTATTATAATTAGAAGTGAAAAATCTTTAAGATACTTAATTAAACATAATTACCATGGTATGTTACATCCTTGATTTAATTAAAAATAGATTCAAAATTTTAATATTTATATACATATATACAAATATACATACAAATTAAGAATTGTCAATTTGAGATTACAAAAAATAAAATAAAGAAATAATATATTTAGAAAATTAAAAAGTATTACAATAATGTGATTTTATTTTTATTTTTATTTTTAAAAGAATAAAAATATTGATACTATTAACTTTTTAATTCTAATAAATATACTAAAAATTATTTTTTATTAAAAAAAGAGAATTATAGAAATAAAAAAATAAAAAAATAAAAAATCAGAAAATATAATGACATGTGTTATTATGTTATAAATTTAAATTTAAAATACTAAATTAAACATACTTATTTTTAAAAAATTGATTTATTTACCATTTATAACAAATGTAATCAATCAAGTTAAAAATAGAAGAATCGTAAATAAAGAATTGGGTGCAAACAGGGGGTGAAGCTGATTCATAGAAGAGAATTCTGAAGAAACTGAGAGGTCTGTATGTAACCAATCTAATAAATATAAATATATATATATATATATATATAACTTCAAAATCTATTATGTTTTATCCAAAATACTGTTGCAAAAAAATAGAAAACCATATAATAAATCAGATATATTAGGAAAACTAAGTCATATTTGTGATACATATTTTAACAATCCTGTAAACACTCTATATGGTGAAAATGTAAAATTTATAAAACTTCTGATTTTTTGCCTCTTTCCATGCATGGATATATTTTATTAACTGAAAATATTTAAGATTTATTATAAAATTATCAAATAAATTAATTTGGGTATTCTTTAAACAACTAAAAATTATGTATAAATAAAGAAAAATGATCACATACAATACAATTCATCAATGG